>NW_028261392.1:8531547-8686547 GCF_051295495.1 Thamnophis sirtalis
TCAATGACCCAACTAAAAGAGAATTTGACAACTAGACAGATTATTTGGGTATTAAAGTTTCTTGACCAGGTGGAATGGGACAAAGGATTAACTGCCCTTAAGATTAGTTGTTCTATTTGCTTCACCTAACTAAAACAAATGAAACAGGATATTGGTACCAATACCCCCTGTGGGGGTATTCATTGAGTAATGAATGTCCTGTCTCTGTTTTGGGAGATTGTGTACGAGACCTACATGACACAGGAAGGCCAGGTACTTTGGGATGATCGATATGTTGGCTAAGAGTATAAAAGACTGTAAACAACTGCCCTTCGGGGTTCAGATTTTGCTTGACCAATCGCTACTGAACCTTTGCGCAATAAACCTTTCCTTCTGACAAAGAGCTGATCTTGTCTCATTTTCACTTGTCTCAACAGCTACTCTCAACCTGGTTTGACCAACCAGTTGAAGCTGTTGATCAGGGCGTGGCCACTGCATATGCTACAGCTACTAAGAGCCACATAGCAATAGCAATAGCAGTAGACTTATATACCGCTTCATAGGCCTTTCAGGCCTCTCTAAGCGGTTTACAGAGAGTCAGCATATTGCCCCCAACAATCTGGGTCCTCATGTGAGAGTTGAGTGAAAGGCGGGGACCAAGGGTGGACGAGCTGCCCTAAAATGAGCTGCCCTAAAAGGACATCTCATGCCCCTACACCAGAGGTGCTACCCCTCCATGAACATCCAGTGCACCCCTAAGCTATGATACTGTACCGATGTTAACAATTGGGTGCCAAAGGCTTTGAATTTAAGCCCCATCAAAGCACACCTTTCATGCTAACATGGGTTGTGAGCCACCCTGAGTCCCCCCAGGGAAAAGGGCGGCATATAAATAAACTTCAAACTCAAACTTCAAACATGGCTGCTTAAAGTTCAGATTTTATTCACTTGAAATCTAAATGACAAGAGATATTCAAGAAGTTTTTATCCTGTGAAAATGTTAGGCATCATTAAGCAATGTTGATGTAATGCGGAAACAATGAGGAGACTCTTCTAAAGGTTAAATGAATTGTTCACATTCCAGATGTGTTTTCACTACGTATTGGTAAACTTCCAGTGCAATTCTGTCAAACTTACCAAGGTTCTCTTCAGATTTATATTCTTGCTAAAACAAGAAGAGGAGGAAAGGGGGGGGGGGGAACCTGATCCAACATGACAGTCTTCAAGGATTAATAATTAGAAAGATGATGCACGCCGTAAGTCTTTTTTAAAAAAAAATGAAGTTAGCAGAAAAGAAAGAGAAATCTATCTTAGCTGTGCCTGTATTAATGGACTTTAAAGATGCCAGCATGTGTTCCTTTAGTAAAAAATGAGAATCTCTACTGGGACTTGGTGGCTCAGTGGCTAAGACACTGAGCTTGTTGATCAGAAGGTCAGCAGTTCAGTGGTTCAAATCCCTAGCACCGCGTAATGGTGTGAACTCCTGATACTTGTCTCAGCTTCTGCCAACCTAGCAGTTCAAAAGCATGTAAAAATGCAAGTAGAAAAATAGGAACCACCTTTGGTGGGAAGGTAACAGTGTTCCATGTGCCTTCGGCATTTAGTTATGCCGGCCACATGACCATGGAGACGTCTTCGGACAGTGCTGGTTGTTCGTCTTTGAAACAGAGATGAGCATCGCCCACTAGAGTCAGGAATGAATAGCAGATATGTGCGAGGGGAACTTTTACTTTAATAATCTCTACTCAACTGGTTTCTGACCATTAAGCTTTGGTGGTGATTGACATGGAATTTCCTCTTCCTCCTCCTCCTTTTCCTCTTCCTCAACTTCTAAGGAAATGACAGTGTCAAAGGGAAATGTTCACAATCCATCTTTACATGGGAGCAACAATTTGGCTTTGGCTAAAACTAGGACTAGTGAAAATTGAGTACATTGAATGAACATCTGACAAATGACTTGCTCTAGATGCAACATGCTACATTACCCTCATAGCATCTTTTTTCCCCCCTACAGATGTTTGACAATATACTGTCTTTTAGTTATCTAGGAAGAAAAAACATATTTGGGTTACAAATTTAATGTAGTTTTCCCCCTCTTCCCAACTGAACCGTAGCCTTAAAGTTGCATGCCAAGAAAATGTGATGTTGATTTCACGTCCATGGCTGTTTCAATCATTTTTCAGGGGGTGAAATGCTACCAACTTGTGTTATTTGACCTGACATACTGAGGACATATTAACTATTCAGGAGTAATAAACCATTGTTCTAATTAAAAATATTTAAATTCTAAGAAATACATTTTGGCTCTTGACCATCCCATTTCTTCCTTTTGCCTGTAGGGTTTTTTGAAATGTCGCCTTTGTCACAGTTCCAAATAACATCCTCAAACAAATAACACTGCAAGGCTAGAAGTTTCTCAAAGTCGCAATTTATTAAAAGAGCCATGCGGGAATGTCGGGGAAAACCCAATTGGAAAGTTCCCAGATTTTCCCACCCCATTGAAAGCTCAAGATCCTGCCCCAACACTCACAAGTCCATTACAGGGTCCAATCTTCCACTGCCATGAAGACAGAATCCACCTATCCAGTTCCGGGTAGGTGCAGAGACAAAGGATGACCTTGAGTTTCTAAAATAATGTTATTATGGATACATATCATTCAAACTCTGTATAATTCCCCTCTCCCATTTTTTCACAATAGGAAATGAATAGTAGAAAGTGTGGCAGGCCCAAAGTCCAAAGGAAAGGATGGATGGCAGCCTTGGCATGCCATTTAAGAGCCGAGGTGGTGCAGTGGTTAGGGTGCAGTACTGCAGGCCACTTCAGCTGACTGTTATCTGCAGTTCAGCGGTTCAAATCTCACCAGCTCAAGGTTGACTCAGCCTTCCATCCTTCCGAGGTGGGTGAAATGAGGATCCAGATTGTGGGGGTGATATGCTGACTCTGTAAACCACTTAGAGAGGGCTGAAAGCCCTATGAAGCGGTATATAAGTCTAACTGCTATTGCTATATTGCTATTTAAAGATTCCATCCTTAGCTTAAGCTTAAAATACTGAGAATAAATAGGAGAGGTATATTTTACCCGGAAATCATTGTTTTGGTGGTAGCATTCTGTTACTAAATAGCAATAGCAATAGCAGTAGACTTATATACCGCTTCATAGGCCTTTCAGGCCTCTCTAAGCGGTTTACAGAGAGTCAGCATATTGCCCCCAACAATCTGGGTCCTCATAACTAAAGAGTTATAACTATGAGGAAATGTTAGGCAGGATAGGTAGGGTAAGATTTATGCTGCTTAAAGTAATATTTCCCCCCCCCCAAAAAAAAAGATTGCTAGGTAGATAGACTTTTTAATTGTTAGGGAAAGACTGGGAGAACCTGGGGGTGGAATGAAAAGACAGATCAGCCTATTATCCCTACATAGCAACAAGAGAACTACCATATTTTATGGAGTATAAGACACACCTTAGTTTTGGCGGAGGAAAATAGGGGAAAAAATCTTCCTACCAGGTATTCATTTTTATTCTCATAACACCAGAAAAGCAAGCAAATGCAATAGTATAATGAAACGATACTTTTTGCCACTTTTTTTCTTTCCCCAGGCAGCCGGGGAAAATCTTAATACGGTTAACTAGACGTCTGGGCATTCAGCCAAAATCAATTCACACCTCATAAAATGTAACAAAGCTGAATCAACAAACCAGTCCAGTGTTTGCCTGAAGGAAACCATTGAGAAAACTCAGCCAATTGGAAAAAATCCCTGCCTTGCCCTTGAGAGGATTATCTCCCAAAAATAGAAAGTGGACAAAAGAAGAACCTCTTAAGGCAATCTTCAAATCTATCCTTGTTGGCTTCTCCCAGGTGGAATGAAGCAAGGTTTGGGGGGGGGGCAGGGATGATATTCGAAGCTTGATCTTCCGTGCTTTGCCTGAAATTGAGCTTCACTCCTTAGCACCTCATTAGGGTTGAAAAAAAAGCTTACAAAAAGCTATATTCGGAATATAAGATGCACCCAAATTTCCACCCTCTTTTAGGGGAGGAAAAGGTACATTTTATATTCGGAAAAATACAGCAAGTCCAATCTCCCTTGAATTCGGTGGACCCTTAGCCAACTCCTAGCTGGTGCTTAGTTGAGAAGATCCCTGTCTGTAGGCATAAGTAGCAATAAATCAGTTGAACTGAACCTTCACGTGTGGACCTGGTCTTTGTGACTGACATTAATCAATCAATCAATCAATCAATCAATCAGAATAGAGCCCATCCTTTAATCTTCCCAGCAACAAACTAATTTGGGCATCTCTGGTTATCTGAGGAGTATAGCAATAGCAATAGCAGTTAGACTTATATACCGCTTCATAGGGATTTCAGCCCTCTCTAAGCGGTTTACACAGTCAGCATATCGCCCCCACAATCTGGGTCCTCATTTTACCCACCTCGGAAGGATGGAAGGCTGAGTCAACCTTGAGCTGGTGAGATTTGAATCGCTGAACTGCAGTTAGCAGTCAGCTGAAGTGGCCTGCAGTACTGCACTCTAACCACTGCGCCACCTCGGCTCAGTATAAAATGAGGCCAGTTGGAATATACATAGTATGTTAATGTATCAGTTCAGTTCAGTATACGGGTGTTTTTTTTGGGGGGGGTTGCCATTCTTTCAGTCTCTCTTTGCAGAGTTTACAACCCAGAGAATAATCTAATTAAGGTATCTGTAATTTATAAAAGGATTTTAGCTGGCTAAATAAATCCGGTACGAATGGAGGAATGCAAGCCAATACTTCAGCTGATTCATTCTGGAAAATTCCTGTAAAAGATTACATTAGCTTGCTCATGTACTGCATGTGGCTTCATCGACGCTATGGAGGCTATTCAGATTTTCAGATTTTCAGATTGAGAACTTTATCCACGGGATAAAGATAAATTTTGAACATTACCATTTCATTTCTTTTCTGTGGCGAGGGTCAGTAAAACCTATCAAATGAACCAATTTATATGACAGCAATTTTACCTACAGCCTCATGATCCCCTACTGAGGCTGTTGCTTTAAATTCTATAACTGGATTTTATTATGTTTTTCATAGCCATGCTACGAGGTGCAGCTCACAGAAGTGAGGGAAGCTCTTGATATCTTTGTTGCCTTCAGTCTGCTCTATTTTATTTTTTTCTTCTCCGTGGAAGAAGTGCGAATGTATCTCCATTGATAGATAATCTGATAGATAATTGATAGATAATCTGATAGATAATTTGCATGTGAAAATATAATGTTCATAAAGGTAAGGGTTCTCCTCGCACATATGTGCTAGTCGTTACCGAGGTGGTGCTCATGTCCGTTTCAAAGCCGAAGAGCCAGCACTGTCCGAAGATATCTCTGTGATCATGTGGCCGGCATGACTAAATGTCGAAAGTGCACGGAACACTGTTACTTTCCCACCAAAGGTGGTTCCCATTTTTCTACTTGCATTTTTACATGTTTTGAACTGCTAGGTTGGCAGAAGCTGGGAGAAGTAATGGGAGCTCAGTACCATTACACAGCACTAGGGATTCGAACCACTGAACTGCTGAGCTTTCTGATCAACAAGCTCAGCATCTTAGCAACTGAGTCACCATGTCCCCCCGCCTCCATGGTGTTCATACATGGCAACAAAACTCCCCTTCTCTAAGTGAAGATCTGCATTCCTACCACTGGTGCAAATATCTCTTTCTCCACTTCCGAATCTAATCCAGATATGTAAAGAAGGGGACAAAGGTAACGTTGTTTCTGGCACATCTGATTTATTTAGATCAGGGGTGTCAAACTCAAGGGCCGGGGGTCGGATCCAGTCCATGGGGTGCTTAGATCTGGCCCATGAGACACCATGAGCCGAGGTGGGGCAGTGGTTAGGGTGCAATACTGCAGGCCACTTCAGCTGACCGTTATCTGCAGCTCAGCGGTTCTAATCTCACCGGTTCAAGGTTGACTCAGCCTTCCATCCTTCCGAGGTGGGTAAAATGAGGACCCGGATTGTTGGGGGCAATATGCTGACTCTGTAAACCGCTTAGAGAGGGCTGAAAGCCCTATGAAGCGGTATATAAATCTAACTGCTATTGCTATTGCTATTGAGGGACCAACCTGTGGTGCCTCTGCCAGCAGAAATGTGTTTACAGACAGAGGGTTGCAGGAGGCCATCGCAGCTGACAACAGAGCTCATGCAGCCTTCCCAACCTCTGTTTTCCCTGGTCGAGGGTTGCAGCAAGCCATCACAGCCAAAAACATAGCTCGTTTTCAATAGTAGCATGCTCGGGTCACCACAGGTGCCCCCAAAACAAGTGATGTCAAGCTCACTATGCCCACCCTTGTCCTGCCCCCCCGCCCCCCCCCCAAGGTCAAACCAACCCTGATGCGGCCCTCAATAAAGATTGAGTTTGACACCCCCTGAGCTAGATGATTGCTCTCTCTTATCTTTTATGTTTCGAACTCTATACATTAAAATTCTCTTTTTCGTCCCCTCTTTTTTTGTACCAATCTCTGTGTATCAAATGTATGTGTCAAATTTCTTTTCTTGAGCTGGAAGGACACATTCCTTTTCAGTGTCCTTGTGCATTATGTAGACTCAAAGATTCCCCTCCTCCCAACTTGGGGTGTTTAGATTTATATTGTGTGCATAACAAATGGTTGATTTCTTGTTTGGTTTGAAAGCACAATCACTATTGTTTAATTCTTTGTGACTTTTCACAGAAGCACTTTTGTGTGTTTTTTTCTGAATTGCTTTGATCCTTGTAGTGTCTTGGGTTAATCCTTATTATTCATGCAGTTATCCTCAAAGTGAAAAACGTCCAAGGTAAAATAATACATTAGGAGATTAAAATCAAAAACTTGAGATATTCCAAGTATTATCACGCTAAAACACCCTTTCTACCTGAGCCATGTTAAGTGGGACACATATGAATTAGAATAGAATCCAGTTCTGCAGCAACAGATACCTCTCCAATCAAGTGACTACAGTCCAGATGTTTCCCAGAAAAAAATGGAACTATTTGTTAGCTTACCAAATTTTCTCCAAATTCTCTTGTAGGCTGGCTCCAAAACACAGTAATCGGTAAATGTCAAAAGAAACATGTAAATGGGCAAGGACTTACCATATTTTTCAGAGTATAAGATGCTCTGGAATATAAAATGCACCTTAGTTTTTGGGGAGGAAAATAAGAAAAAAAAATCTGCCTCTGCCTACCAGCATCCATGGTATTCATGTGTATAGCATCCTGTCAGCGTGTGAGAGAGTTGAAAACTGTTTTGAAACAAACAGTATTTGCTGTGTGAGCAACAAGGAAGGAGACAGCAAGGAGCCTGGGTGTGGCTTGTTCTGTACTAAAGCTGCATACTGTGTTGATATATGAAATTAAAACTGAAAGTGAAGCTTCTCTCCTCTGCTGAACTACCACGCTGAAAAACCTGCTTTTGGTATTGTACATTTACTTAATGTGTTATATTATGTATAAAGAAAAGTTATTGAATCCTGCTGAATCAGTTACTTGTGTGTGCTTTGGGAATGTGATTGCTGCTATAAACTCTGACACATCTTTGCAGCAAATAGTGAACAGGCAGGTCAGCTTCAGCACATTATTACAGCCTGATTCAGCAGGAGCAGCTGATTGGCGGGTGGATCATCCTCCCAGAATACCCCCCATCAGCTTTTCCAGGGATTGCCACAGACCATTGCCTCCTTCATGCCTCATGTTTTTGGCTACATTCGGTGTATAAGACACATCCAAATTTTCACCCTCTTTTAGGGGGCAAAAAGTGCATCTTATACTCTGGAAAATGAGAAAAAGGATCCTAGTAAAGATTGTTCCAATTGCTAATGAACCAATAGTATTTTCAAAGGCAGCTAATTTTCTAGAAAACTAATGTACATTAATGTATATTAAGTCAAGGGATACTGGACAGAAAATATTTTAAACCTCACAAAAATACTACTATTATACTTTTTTTTGAGATAGGCTAGCATAATGAAATGTGGTATCTCCATCCTTCTTATACTCCAGTGAATCAAGGAAGGTGGGAGAAGGTTGAAGCGCTGCGTCAGAATCTAAAGATGAAACAGGCATGTAAATAGAGAATCTTGTCAAAAAGAGCCCTTCGGGAAGTAGATAAGAAGGAAACAAGTAGTTAAGAATCAAAGGGAAATGTTACCAGAATCAGACAAAGGAAGCTAGGTCTGAGCACATACAGACTCTCCTTCAGCAACCCCAAAGGTGCCCAGACTGGTGAATCAACAAAGCAAGGGCATTGGAAGACAAAAAGGGCTCTGAAGTCTACCCACTCACTCTGTGAATTATCCCAGATGTGGACAGCCTAGTTCCGTGATGGCAAACCAGTGGCATGCATGCCAGAGGTGGCCTACAGGGCCCTCTATGTGGGCATGCACACGATCGCCTGCTGCTCTTCTGGTTTCTGGCATGCCCATGCATGCCAGCTAGCTGATCTTCACATGTGCCAGAGTCCTGGAAACCCAAAGATCAGCTCGTCTTCCTTTTTCTTGTATTCTGGCAGGCGCAAAGACTAGCTGGCCAGTGCTCATGCATGGGCAGGAAACCACAAGACCAGGTGACTGGCATGCATGCCCACCAGCCAGCTGATCTTTGGGTTTTTGGGGTGCCAGCGTGTGTTCCAGTTTGGGCACTTGGTGGTGCCAAAAAGTTTCGCCGTCACAGGCCTAGTTGATGTGGGTAAGTATGGATTTTTGTATGTGAGGTGTCCTTGGTACTCTCTGAGCTCAGTTGTTTTTTTTTCCCAAAGGCAACCGGACTTTCTTGGGGATTCTTCTTTTCTTGAAGAGATTTCACTTCTCATTCAAGAAGTTTCTTCAGTTCGTGAGAAGTGAGACGGTGTCAGGGCTGCAATTATATTCCTTTTAGAATTTTGGCCTGCCACAATTTCTCTTATTTCATTATGCTGTTTCATTAGTGTAGTAGTTGGGAGGGGGGAATAGAAAAGAGTAGTATTGTGGAATGTATTGTTGTCATTCTTTTCTAGAAGACCATGTCTCCGCACCTTCCACCTGGCCGGAAGCAGCTGGGTGGAGATGCCAGCGTGGAAGAAGAAGATGTGATGGATTGTGGGTGTGGGGACAAGATCATGAACTTTTAACTGGGTGGAATTCTGATGTAACTTCCAGAATTGGGATTACACAGATGTGCTAAGATGTCTGATTTATTAAATTGGAACTTTAAGGATCATTTTGCCTTGGACTCTGATTTAATTCTACATGATATGTGGAACGCTGACAGAAGGAATGAGAAGCAAAATGTCTTCAAGGGAAAAAAAGCAAGAAAGTCCACTTGCCTTTTGGAAAAAGCACTGTTGGGACAACCATGACAGCCATGGATGGTTAAGAATCTCCATAGACATTTTCCAGCTTGAGGACAGCAGTAAAATGGTGCAGGAAGTAAAACCCCACCCTAGCTTTGAGATATGGCCATTCCTGAAGTTTAATATGGCTTCATTGATTCTTCTGCAAGCAACGTGACTGCCTTTTTCCCAGTGTAAGGTGCAGTAGGGACTTGCTGACAGATGATGGACGATATGACCAGTCAAGGATGAGTAAGTAGACATTCCCCTGACAGTGCATATGATATCATTAAGGCCTTCTAATAGTGTGCTAGAGTAGATAAGGGAGGAAAGTTGGCATCTGGGACCTGGGAAGCAATATTTTATAAAGCCTTCTTGGTAGCACATCTCTTGCCTTTTATATTTTTCTCTTATTAACTGACATCATAAATGTTATCAATCTGAAGCCCCCTGCAATTTGTAGTAAGGTTAGAAAGCAGTAACCACACAAGCAGTTAGGAGATGGCACACTTTCATGAAGGGGTAATATTTTCCTAAATGCTGGGTTTGTACTTGGAAGTGAGTTGGAATATGATTGAGCCAATCACGAACGAAATCAGGGAAAATCGCTTAGACTTACATACCATTATTTGTAGCCAGTTGTACATCATACGGGCACTCGGGAAGCTCACATATTCTATTGCAAAGCAATGCCATTTTTCAATACTCTTAATACTCTATCAAGCTTCTAGGGCAAGACTAATAATATATAATGAGATCTGGCACATTGGCAGCTATTATACCATTACAGTTTGTGCACCCAGTTGGATTACAGTGACATAAATCTGGATTATATTTTAAAAGGAGAATCAAAGTCCAGCCGTCAGTTAATTGAACCAAGTGCATAGATAATCCAGATCATCTTTTCTTTCCTTGAGTCCACAGGCAAAATCCAGAGGTATCTCACAACCTGAAGTCACAATGATTTTTAAAAGGAAAGGGAGGGAGGGAGGGAGGGAGGTAGACAGGAAGGAAGGAAGGAAGGAAGTGTCTCACAAGCTGAAGTCACAATGATTTTAGAAAGGAAAGGTAGAATGGAAGGAAGGGAAGAAAGAAAGAAGAGAGGAAGGGAAGAAGTCTCACAAGCTGAAGTCACAATGATTTTAGAAAGGAAAGGGAGGGAGGGAGAGAGGGAGGCAGACAGGAAGGAAGGAAGGAAGGAAGGAAGGAAGGAAGGAAGGAAGGAAGGAAGGAAGGAAGGAAGGAAAGAAAGAAGGAAGCGTCTCACAAGCTGAAGTCACAATGATTTTAGAAAGGAAAGGGAGGGAGGGAGAGAGGGATGCAGACAGGAAGGAAAGAAGGAAGCGTCTCGCAAGCTGAAGTCACAATGATTTTAGAAAGGGAATGTAGAATGGAAGGAAGGAAAGAAAGAAAGAAGAGAGGAAGGGAAGAAGTCTCACAAGCTGAAGTCACAATGATTTTAGAAAGGGAAAGGAGGGAGAGGGGAAGGGAAGTAGTCAAGAAAGATAGGAGGGAGAGAGGGAGGCAGACAGGAAAGAAGAAAGGGAAGGAGATAGTAAGGAAGGGAGGCAGACAGGAAAGAAGAAAGGGAAGGAGATAGTAAGGAAGGGAGGCAGACAGGAAAGAAGAAAGGGAAGGAGATAGTAAGGAAGTGAGGTAGACAGGAAATAAAGAACATAGAGGGGAAAGGAGGAAGTGTCTCACAAACTCACAAAATCACAATGATTTTAGAAGGGGAAGGAAAAAAGGAAGGAAGGAAGGAAGGAAGGAAGGCAGGCAGGCAGGCAATTTTATGGCAATCACCAAGATAGTGAATGTCTTACTCACACGCAGTACTTGTATGCAAAAAAAAAAAAGAAAAAAAAAAACCCTGGCAACAGAGCAGGTTTGTCACCTACTTCGCTCCTTTCTGAAAGAAAGATGCCAGATGATCAAAGACATTCGGCATAACTTTAAAATGCTGATGGGGTACAGATGGACGCTTTTGCTTCAAACTAGTCACCCAGCTCCATCAGGTCTTTCATGGTGAGGCTGGGAAACATCATCAAAGAGATTAGGATTTCCCACTTAATTTTTGGAGGGCCGAGATTATGAACGTAGAGATACTTCTGATTTATTTGATTCCCCCACTCCCCCGTATTTCCTTCCCTTCCTCGTTTTGTTGCTTAGATGGAGTGTTTCCACTCATTTTGCTCTGATGAAAGCAGGCAGATTGTTCCCGTAACCCAGTTGGGTTTCTGAATGTCCTAATGAGCCCCTGAGGACTCATCAAACACCAACCAGAAAGGGCAGAGGAAGAAATCAACGAATCCACTTGTCTTTCTTTTGGGCAGGCTAAAAAAAGACATTTTTTTAAAAAAAGTTTAAGGTTTAATATTTCTTGCTTCTCTTTGCAGAAGGACATTGGATCCATTTCAACTGGTTGGTTAATTTCTTTCCAAACCGTCTAAAACTTCCAGAACACCACAGCTCTCTTGGTAGTTATGGACAACTCTGGGCATGTTTGAAAGCAAACACAACACGTTTTACCCACCTTAACATGTTGCATCTGTCTTCCCTCTGATGGAAAGGCAGTACGGTTATGAAACATGTGGTCCATTAACTTCACAGTTTTCTATTGCTGCCATTTGCAAAAAAAAAAAAAAGAAAACAAAACACGCCGACATGATGGATGGAGATGGCGGTATACAGAAAATAATGATAACTAATGATGGGGAATGCCTAGGGACTTGTTTGGGTGACGCGATGTCTCCAGGGGGAAGGGAGAGGGGGGCTTGTAGAAGACTCAAAATGGAATTTTTGGATCTGTGATGGATGCATTAACAACCGAAATGGCTTCATTGCTTGCACAGGTTCTATGACTTGTCAGAGTTGACACACTGCCTCCTTCAACAGAAGGTGCGGAGAAGCAATTTAATGAAGTTGGTGCATGCATGCAATACCTCCCTATGTGAGTGGGTGGCTGGTAAAAGGAGGAAAAAATTGCTATTCTTGTCTTCTCCCCCCCAAAAAAGAAAGATGCAATGCTCTAAATTTGCCATTAAACAATGTCAAATATTTAACAGACATAGAAAGAGAGGGAGAGAGAGGGAGAGATAGAGAGAGAGAAAAAAAAAAACACACACACACACACAGAGAGAGAGAGAGAGAGAGAGAGAGAGAGAGAGAGAGAGAGAGAGAGAGAGAGAGCAACTAAAAAGATTAACATCAATACTGCACTGGCTTTTCTTTCAATCAGTTCAATAAATCTTTGCCAAACATTTGCAGAGTATGCCATCAAAATGTCACTCAAGGGAGGGTCAATGTATAAGTAAATGTCACTCTAAAAGCAAATTGCCTTAAATAGGAAAAAAAGACCTATTGAAAAACAAAAACAAACTTGATCAAAACTTGGGGCTACACAAGGAAGTTGGGAGAAAGATCAGTGCAAATTTCTGGGATGTTTTCATTTAGAATATGGAGCCAGTGTTATAAGGGGATCTCATCCAGGCATGAAACTCAAAAACTAAAGTTCTTTTAGTGTGAGGATAACAGCGAGGATAATAGGGATGGGGTGGCTCAGGGGCTAAGATGCTGAGCTTGTCGATCAGAAAGGTCGGCAGTTCAGCGGTTCAAATCCCTAGCACTGGAAAACAACTAAAAAACAGGCATGCACATGCCAGCCAGCTGGTCTTTGCAGGCACAAGAAAACGGCCTGAAAACAGTCTGAAAACGGCCCCCAAACCAGTGAAAAATATCTCAGGGGCTGCCACAAAGAAGAGGGAATCAAACTATTCTCCATGGCACCTGAGTTTAGAACAAGAAGCAATGGGTGGAAACTAATCAATAGCAATAGCAATAGCAGTTAGACTTATATACCACTTCATAGGACTTTCAGCCCTCTCTAAGCAGTTTACAGAGTCAGCATATTGCCCCCACAGTCTGGGTCCTCATTTCACCCACCTCGGAAGGATGGAAGGCTGAGTCAACCTTGAGCCGGTGAGATTTGAACAGCCGAACTGCAGAACTACAGTCAGCTGAAGTAGCCTGCAGTGCTGCATTTAACCACTGCGCCACCTCGGCTCTTAGAAATCAAGGAGACAAGCGACTTAGAACTAAGGAGAAATTTCCGCATAGTTAGAACAATTAATCAGTGGAACAACTTGCCTCCAGAAGTTGTAAATGCTCCAACACTGGAAGTATTTAAGAAGATGTTGGACAACCATTTGTCTGAAGTGGTGTAGGGTTTCCTGTTTAGGCAGGGGATTGGACTAGAAGACCTCCAAGGTCCCTTCTAACTATGTTATTCTATTCTAAAAGAAAGACCTTCAAATTGCTAACTTACTGTGGATACAATGGCCTACAAGAAAGCAGGAAAGGGCAAGAGACAGAATCTCTTCCAGGATTTCAAAATATGATTATAATTTATACCAACGAAGAAGAGTTCTAATGTTTTATGGGGCATCTCTTTCAGGACCTCCAAACAGCTGATCATTAATTGTTGGGGAGAAAGAAAGATGTCTGAGCTGTCAGGGGATAAGCTAATGCACTAATTGGTAAAAAATTTGTATTTATTACCAGCCATTTGTTTATGGCCGCACACATAATCTTCCCAGCCCAACCTTCTTTCCTTTTTCAATGGCTATTTTTCACATTGCAAATTTGTCTCTCTCAATCTCATGTACAAACCCCAGGCATCTGCCAGCCAACCTCAAAGACCATCAATATTCATTAGAGGATCAACTTAGCCAATAATAATAATAATAATGCTGTGTGGCATTACTATTTTCCCAGACAATTGGTCCTTCCTCTACTTTTTTTTCTGTATTAGTCTTGTAGGTAACCTGACATTTTGAACAGGAACTATCTCAGCTTCTTGGGGTCACATTCAAGACAGAGGTGGCATTCAGCAGCTTCTGGAGAACCAGTAGAAGAAATTTTGAGTAGTTCGGAGAACTGGTAAATACCACCGCTGACTGGCCCCACCCCCATCTATTTGCTGCCTCCTGAGTCCCAGTTGATCAGGAGGAAATGGGGATGTCATCTTTTCTTTTGGATCTTTGGCCTGCCACCTTTTCTGTTATTCTGTTATTCTACTATGTTATTCTACTCTATTCTACTCTGTTATTCTACTATGAATTTTCTATTGTGGAAAAATGAGATGGGGGATTGTAAGGAGTGAGATGCTATGTAACCATAACAAAATTCTTTCTAGAAAGCCAAGGTCATCCTTTGCCTTTTCACCTCTGCACCTGACCAGAACTGGATGGGTGGAAGCTGCCAACATGGCAGTGGATGTTTGGACCTTGTGATGGACTTGTGGGTGTGGGGGCAAGATCTTGAACTTTCAACTGGGTGGAGAAAACTGGGAAGCTTTCAGATTTGGCTTTTCCCAGATGTGCCAACATGGCTCCTTAATAAATTGTAACTTTGAGCAATACATTGATTTACTTTTGGATGCTATTTGGAACTCTGACAGGGGATTTTGCGGTAACCTTCCCTTGGACTGGGGAGGAAATGGAGATTTTACAGTATCCTTCCCCTGCCATGCCCACCAAGACACACCTACAGAACTGGTAGTAAAAAAAAATGAATCCCACCACTGATTCAAGAAGAGGGGATGATCACAATGCAACATAAATTATCAGATTTGGTCACGTGATAGCATCAAGCACTAGCTAGAGAAGGCAGATGAAAAACTGTGGGATATACATTGATTGAAAAGGATAATTACTGAAAGTGCGAAAGGTGTCAAGATTGAATCACTTTGCTTCTTTCAAACCCTAATGCTTTTCAACTTGCCAATGAACTGGTGGGGGGGAGGGAAGGGGGTAACAGAATGTCAAGATGCAAAGATTATGAGAGTATGGAAACCATCAAGGTAACCACTGTAGGTTCTGAGAAAGAGATGGACTGTTCCCATAACAAGAGGACATCTCCTAATTGGACAATGTGATCACTCAAGAGTGGGGAGAAGGAGAAGGAGAAGCTATTGTTTAACTAAGCAAGCATTTGTGCAGGAAAACCAGAGCTGGTTTTGCTTCCTCCATACCAATGAAATTTTACTTTGGGAGATTCAATTCTCCCAAGGGGGTTTCCTTGTTTTGGGTTCAGTAGTTGGACAGCTGACACCAAATGGCACAGTGGTTAAAGGGCCAACTCTGCCCATGGAGAATTTGATCCTGATGGGGCTCAAGGTTGACCCAGCCTTCCATCCTTCTGAGGTTGGTAAAATGAGGACCCAGATAGTTTGGGGCAAAATTCAAATAATGCTACAATAGTTTAATGTTGTAAACTGTGCAGAGAATGTTATAAAGCACTATGGGGCAGCATATAAGCCTAAATACTATTGCTGTTGCAAACTCAAAAAGAGTTCAATAAAAAGAAGAGATTTTTGGGCACAGCTATTTTTGCAAACTTTAAAACCAACTCAACTTTAGGCATTACTCATTATCAAAAAAAAAAAAAGAGTTGTTCTTACAATAATTGCTTGTGATTTTTGCTTTTGTTGATTTTTATCATACAAATATATCCCAGATGGTTTTATTTCTTATTTACTTATTATTCTTTTTTTTTTCTTTTTGGTTTTATGGCATAATCTTATACTTCATGAACTATAGTGAAGATAATGAAGTTGGGGGAAAAAGTATAAAACAAATGCCCTCCTTCTGGTTATATAATTTTCCCTTTTGCTTATGAAAGAAGTGGAAACTTTGAAATTATATATGGTTGCCTTTTGCCATTTATTTTTTGCAACACGTTCAACAAATTAAATTCAAATTGCATATGTGCAATTTACATATGTGCTTCTAGTTCTCGACTCTAGGAGGCCGTGCTCATCTACATTTCAAAGCTGAAGAGACAGCACTGTCTGACGATGTCTCCGTGGTCATGTGGCTGGCATGACTAAATGCCAAAGGCACACAGAACACACCAAACGTGGTTCCTATTTTTCTACTTGCCTTTGTACATGCTTTCGAACTGCTAGGTTGGCAGAAACTGGGACAAGTAACAGGAACTCACTCTGTTATGCAGTGCTAGGGATTTGAACCACTGAACTGCTGATCTTTCTGGTCGACAAGCTCAGCGTCTTAGTCACTGAGCCACCGGGTCCCATTATGACAGATAAGCAGTGGAATTATTATTATTTGACAGGTATAAACAAGGAGCTACCAAGAATGCATTTTTAGTGGAACAGAGGATTGCCCTGCTGGCCTAAACAATGCCAATGAAATGCCTAATCAATGACACCATGCTTCTTCATCCTCACCATCCGTAGTGCATTATTAATACAAAACAGGCAATAAAAAAACAGCAGCTTGTTAATTATTCATTTAATTAAATTAACTGTATTGAATATATTTTCAATTGGTAAAGCTGTAAAACCACATCATTTCTATGTAAATGTAAACATGTTCACTTTTTGGATATAGAAGGAGGAAAATATGGAGGAAGCAAGGAAGGAAGGAAGGAGAAAGAAAGAAAGAAAGAAAGAAAGAGAGGGGGAGGGAGGGAAGAAAGAAAAGAAAGGAAGGAAGGAAAGGAAGGAAGGAAAGGAAGGAATGGATGAAAGAAAGAAAGAAAGAAAGAAAGAGAGGGAGGGAGGGAGGGAGGGAGGGAGGAAACAAAGAAAGAAAGAGAGGGAGGGAGGGAGGAAAGAAAGAAAAGGAAGGAAGGAAGGAAAGAAAGAAAGAGAAAGAAAGAAACAAAAAAAGAAGCAAACAACTCTTTAGCAAACAGAATACAATTTTAGTAGTGTCTTTAATTCAAGTCTTGCCTTTTTTTATCTAAATGTACAATTTAGGAATGTGTAGCAATATACGTTTTTTATACATTAAGTTATTTTTCCATATTAGATGACTGAGGAAAGTGCCCAGATTGCAAATGTAAATCCAAGGAATTTTGAGGGGGGAAAAATGGGGTGAAAAATGATTTGTAGATTTGAGAATTTGCTCACTCTAAAATTGCCAGTAACAGCTAGGCTGGATGTCCTAACTGGGAGTGGAGTCTGCAGATTTGGGGAACTAAAAAGAAAAGCAGAAATTTCAGACAGAAACAAATAAGCTGGGGGATGTTATAACAATTAAAAGCAAACCCATTCAGATTTTATTGTGGACTTAGAAGAAGTTCTAGCCAAATTCCTGTAAAACAGGGGTGTCAAACTTGCAACAATGCACTGTTGTCATGTCATGAATCACAACTATTTTCCCTTCACTAAAATGGGGGTGGGGGTGGCCAGCACATGATGCATCAAGCCCATGGGCTGCAGGGTGGGCCGTGGGGTGTTTGATATCCCTGCTGTAAAATTACCAACTCTGCTACTTGTTTAAATCCGATAGTGAAAGATAATTATATGGTGGGGAAAAAACTTGTTCTCACAAATCTACTTCCTTAGAATTCTATGCAAAAAAAATTAATGTGACTTGACTGAATGCATTGAAATATAACACCATCATCATCGTCGTCATCATCATCATCATCATCATCATCATCATCATCATCTAATTATAATTAATTATGTTATATCAGTGGCTAAGACACTGAGCTTGTCGATCAGAAAGGTCAGCAGTTCAGTAGTTCGAATCCCTAGCACCATATAATGGAGTGAGCTCCTGTTACTTGTCTTGAGTTTTTGCCAACCTAACAGTTCGAAAGCACATAAAAATGCAAATAGAAAAATAGGAACCACCTTTGGTGGGAAGGTAACAGTGTTCTGTGCACCTTTGGCATTGAGTCACGCCGGCCACATGACCACGGAGACATCTTCGGACAGCACTAGCTCTTCGGCTTTGAAATGGAGATGAGCACTGCTCCCTAGAATCGGGAACAACTAGCACATATGTGCAAGGGGAACCTTTAGCTTTTAATCACAAGTACTAGGTTATTCAAATAGAAAGGAGAACATGTGAATAATCAATGTGGCAATACCAGGGGACAGCAGAAGAGAAGCTAAAGAACTGGAGACCACAAGGTATCAAGATCCAAAAATTGAAATTAAAAGATTTTGGCATAGTGTTGGTGGTGATCCCAGAGCTTGTTGTTCTTAGAAAATCTGTACATTAACCCAATTTCATTGGTCAGTTGCAAAAAGTCCACACTGCTTGAATCTGCACACATACTACACTGATGCATTAGAACATCCAAGCTTCTTGGAAAGAACTCAATGAGTATGAAGGCCAACATTAGCGAAAGAACTGGCAGCTGTGATTTCACTTGTGGTGTATAGAGTAATGAACATATCCATGTATTAGAGGGGAAAAAAGAAAAGATACACTCACCAGCATTTGTGTCTCTATCCTTGGCTTACCTTTCACTGATTTAGAAATGATACTCATCTCTTTTTCTTTTTCATTTATATATTATCATATATAATATATCACAAGGTAATGAAATCAGCCTTGTTGAATCAGTCCAGATGTCATTCTTCTTTATTGATTTATTTCCGAAGTATTTTATGGAAAGTCTACATGTGCACAAAAAAAACACCTTCCACCCCTTCAGAGATATTATTTCCTAATATTGCAAGAAACATTGGAAGCAGTCATCGTTTGAAGCGTCATCCTCAGTACATTATTTCAACCTTGTTCACTTTTAAGCATTTTCAGGAGGTGACTCTCATTAGGGTGATAGCACCATATTGCTCATAATATGTATATGAATCCGTGTTTCTAATCCTCATAAAGGCCACCCCCAGCAATTTTGCAGCCTTAGGAATCTCCAAGATCACCCAAGACAAATTCCTTGTGTCCAAGCACACTTTGCTAATAAAAAATTCTATTCTATTCTGTTCTGTTCTGTTCTGTTCTGTTCTGTTCCGTTCCGTTCCGTTCCGTTCCGTTCCGTTCCCCTCCATTCCATTCCATTCTACTCTACTCTATTCATTTTCTATATTCTCTTCTCTCCTCCTCTTCTCTTCTCTTCTCCTCTCCTGTTCTACTCTACTCTACACTACACTACACTACACTACACTACTCTACTCTACTCTACTCTACTCTACTCTACTCTACTCTACTCTACTCTACTCTACTCTACTCTACTCTACTCTACTCTATTCATTTTCTATATTCTCTTCTCTTCCCTTCCCTTCCCTTCCCTTCTCTTCCCTTCTCTCCTCCTCTTCTCTTCTCTTCTCTTCTCTTCTCCTCTCCTCTCCTGTTCTACTCTACTCTACTCTACACTACTCTACTCTACTCTACTCTATTCAATTTCTATATTCTCTTCTCTCCTCCTCTTCTCTTCTCTTGTCTTCTCCTCTCCTCTCACTACTCTACTCTACTCTATTCAATTTCTATATTCTCTTCTCTTATCTTCTACTATTCTATTCTAATTCTAATCTATTCTATTCTAATCTACTCTACTCTACTCCATTCTATTCCATTCCATCAAGCTCCGCAATTCTGAGTAAATGTGACTTTTCACCAAGTCTTTGCTTACAAATTGAGGCTGTAAATGGATGTATTAAGTATTGCAGATTCAGTAATTGTATTTTGGCAATTGGTTTAATTCACCAACTGTAAATAGATGAAAATAGACCAAGTAGGTCTAGTGTTGAAGGCACTAAGCTAGAAACTAAGGGCTCTGAGTTCTAGTCCTGCATTAGGCATGGTCCTTCTCTTCAATCAAACTCACGTCACAGGGTTGTTGTTGTGGGGACAATAAGACAAGGTGTTGTCAACTCCCAACGTTGTCATAGTGAGAGAAGGGGATGGAGTGCACTGTCGGCTGAAGTCAGATCTCTGACTTCATTACTGCAGAGGCTTGGGAGCGGTGCACCTCATTGGGGAATGTCATTTATGACACAGACTGAAGGGAGGGGAGGAACAGGGTTAAAGGTCAGCTATAGCTCAAACAAAGCTTAGACCTGATTGTGAAAAGATTTTGCCTATGATGCTCCTAATACATGACTAGTTTTGTATTGAAACTTGGCTCGATACTCATGAATCAATTAGAGCATTTTTAGGAAACCTTACAGGTATACCTTGGAGGGTTTTTTTTTAAAAAAGATAATAAATTGATTTATTTATTAGTATGTCTGCAGATTCATATCGGTTGAATTAAATTTAACTACTTAGTCAAATCAACACATAGGACAGAATTAGTCATCTCTGTTTCCCGATCAGATTGCTGTCAGGTCCATAGTCAATGACTACCCTTGAAAATCTCAATATAAAGATTTAAAAATATGTAGTCTCTTGGCAGATTTTCTTTTTTCTTTTCCAATCTGTTTTAAATAATTGGATATTTTAATGTCTTCTGACACTACCTTATGTAGAAGATAGAAGTGTATTACAAGATAAATCCATATATAACTTCCCATCAAAATATTATCTTTTGTAGAGTGCAAGAAGGAAAATAGGTTTATTTTTTAAATAAAAACAACATTTGTATAAATGAAAGGTTATGTGACTCCCAAAAAGTAAAAGACAAGATGTCTAATTGTCCATGTAGTTAATGGGAATCAAGATTGACTCAAAAGCCTATAAGAACTCATTATTTATTATAATCATCATCATCCTCTAAAACAGTTGACATATGAAGAAATCCTGAAATATGTAGGATAGGTTATCTTCACTTTTACTTCATTTTCAGACAGGACAATGGATAAAAACTGATAATGATAAAAAAAATACCTATCAGATCTTGATAAGAGTCATTTAAAGATCTATTTCTTTTTCTAAAGAGGATACTTATTTGATTATACATGTAACTACAGCAGCAAGAATTGTATTTGCCCAAAATTGGAAATTAAATACGCTACCAACAGATGAAGAGATAATAAAAAAGATATTATATTGTGCAGAGATGAATAGATTGACAATGAAAATAAAGGATAAAGAGGAATCGGAGTACTTCAAGACATGAAGAAGATTTTATGTTTGGCTAGAGAAAAGAAAGTAGGGAGAAGATAAAATACCCATATGACACACTATTAAATGGAAAAGGGGGAAAGGGAAAAACAGAAAAGAAAATATTAAATATATAAGTATATATTCAAGAGTGAGATATAAAACGGGGGGGAACATAACTAGGGTAGACTAGCGAAGGTAAGGGAATAAGAAATGATACTGAATTATATTTGGGTTGGCGCAGTGTTGGGTTTCCAAAAAAATTAGAACCTCTTCTGTAGGTGTGGCCTGCTTTGTGGGAGTGGCTTGACAGTCATGTGACCAGGTGGGAGTGGCTTGGCAGCCATGTGACAGGGTGGGAGTGGCTTGCCAGCCATATGATTGGGTGGGCATGGCCAACCTGTAAAATGTGGTACAACTCACTTAACAACGCTCTTGCTTAGCAATCAAAATGTTGGCTCAAGAACTCTGGCATTGAAGTGTGCAAGTTTTAAAGCTGTCAAGTTACAAGACCCTTGCACCCCCAACCCTTTAGAAAAAAAACCAGGGGTGTTCAAACTTGACAGCTTTAAGACTTGTGGACTTCAACTCCCAGAATTCCTCCTCTCGCTTTTCATCTTGATGATGTGCAGACGGGCAGGGCGAGGGAGCTAGAACCGGTTCTAATCGGCACTGTAGATTTGTGGAACCTCTTCTATAGAAGAGGTTAGAATTGGCAGGCACCCACTCCTGGGTTGGCAGAAATACCATCCCAAGGAAACATAAACTGAGTTTTGAAATATACACCAACAATAATAGAACAAGAAAGGGAGAGAGCAGGAGAGAAAGAAAGGAAGATGTGGGGAAGAAGAAAGAGGTAAGGAGAGGAGGATGGAAGGGAGAGAAAGAGAAGGACAGAGAGTAGGAAGGGGAAGAGGAAGAGCAGGAGTAGGAGAAAGGTAAGGGAAGAAGGGAGGAGAAGGAGAGGAGGGAGGAAGGAAGGAAGTAGAGAAGGGAGGGAGGGTGAAAAGAAAGAGAAAACAAGGTGGTGTTACAAAAAGAGGAAGGGATGGTAAATAAAGCAACCCAAACTGTATATTATAACCTATTAAATCAAATAATAAATGTATAAGAATAAAAAATGTAAAGAAGAATAACAATCATGTGAATGTATACTTAAAATGATACGTAAGAGAATAAAATAAAAAATTCTTTGGAAAAAAAAGATCCATTTTTTTTTCTTAGTCTACCCCGCCAATTATCATAAGTAAAGTTTCAGCTATTACACTCCTGGGTTTTTTTGCATATCATGGAGATAATTAGCAAACTTCCCCTTTTGCATGATTATTTCTATCCTCTGAGGAACTTGACAGTATAATGGACAAAATGTCAAGAATAATTAGGAGTAATGATGATGGCAGATATGGAATAAGACCTGAAAGAGAGGCATTGGCTTGCCTTGGGGCAGAAGAGATCAAGCTTTGAGAGGTTCAGTTTCAGTTCTGTGGTTTATTTGGTTCTTGGGAGATTGTTAACATTTCTACAATGTTACACTTTGCAATACAAATTGGAAAGGATACTGCTTGTAAGTCACCCTAAAGTATGTGTGAACGATATTAGTCAAACAGCTTATGCAACACTCTTCAAATTACTAAAACATCCTTTAAAAAAAAAGCATGCAGTAGTTAACATGATTTTGGCCAACTACTTTGTTTTCATCATTCTAAAATGCCATCATTACTATACAGCACATGCACAGAAATGCAGATTTTTTGCACTGAAGGTTACAGCTTCTTTCTTTTCTAACTCCAAGAAAATGTCATTTTGCCGTAATAGAATTCAGCAATCTTTCCCAACATTGTTCCCGCTAGAGATATTTGGATTATAACCTTGAGAATTCCCCATATCTGAAGGGTACCAGATTGTGAAAGCTGGAATGCAATCTGCCTGTTCGCTTCCTATTCAAAGTTTTGTACTACGTTCTTTGAATATCATATTTATACCTGGTTTTGGTATACATACTGTATTTTTCTGAGTATAAGACGCACCTTTTTCCCTCAAAAAAGAAGCTGAAAATCTGGATGCATCTTATGCACTGAATACAGCATTTTTTTGCCTCCCGAAACCCCATCCCCTTCACCAAAATGGCCTCACATAGCTTTTAGGAGGCTTTCAGAGAGCTCCTGGGGGCGGGGGAGACCAGAAATGGGCAAAAAATGGGTTTATGCTCAATTTTCCACCCCCCATCCCCCCGGAGCACTCTATAAACCTTCTAAAGGCTATCCATGCCCCTTTTTGACAAAAAATGGGCCATTTTTTGCTTGTTCCCGCCCCCAGAAGTACTCTATAAGCTTCCTAAAGGCTATTTTTTTTAAAAAAAAATGCCCCGGTTTCACAAAAAAACTGACCATTTTTGAGAGTTTTGCAGAGTGAAAAAAAATATTATTGTTTTTAATTTGCCTCTTCAAAACTTTGGTGTAGTGATTTTCGGATCGCTAAAAGGATGCCCTAGGGAAGATTCCCCAAATGCAGAATAAAGTGTATATAGCTTAGGGTTGAAGTGAGGGGTCCTGGGTGCTCTCTGAGCTCGGTTGTGTTCTTACAGATGTTTCCTTATCCAAACTAGCATTGTGACCTCTAGGCTGGAATACTGCAATGTGCTCTACATGGGGCTGCCCTTGAAGAGCATTCGGCGACTTCAGCTAGTCCAGAATGCGGCCGCGCGAGCGATTGTGGGTGCACCTCGCTTCACCCACGTTACACCTATCCTCTGCGAGCTGCACTGGCTGCCTGTCGATCTCCGGGTGCACTTCAAGGTGCTACTTATCACCTATAAAGCCCTTCATGGTAGTGGGCCTGGGTATTTGAGAGACCGCCTACTGCCAATTACCTCCACTAGACCGATACGATTGCATCGATTAGGCCTCCTCCGAATTCCATCTACTAGCCAGTGCAAACTGGCAACTACCTGGAGGAGAGCCTTCTCGGTGGCTGCTCCGACCCTCTGGAACGAACTCCCCGTGGAGATTCGGACCCTCACTACCCTCCAATCCTTCCGCGCCGCTTTGAAGATCTGGCTGTCCCGGCTGGCCTGGGGTTAAGATTCCAACCCCACCCGAATTGTGTGACTGTTGTGCTCTCTTTTAATATGTTGTATTGTTTCCATATTGGAATACTGTTTGTCTATCCCCCCCTCCCTTTTTGAATTGTGAGCCGCCCTGAGTCCCCCCAGGGAAAAGGGCAGCATACAAATAAAGGAAATGCAAATAAAGGAAATGCAATGATAGTTCCTCAGTTGGGTAATGAAACATCTGCAGGAAATTAACCAAGGTTGGAGAGTATCAAAGGCCATTCATAGGGAAGATTTTCCATTGAAGAAGAAATTAGGAGCAGAAATAAGGCCTGCAAGATACAGCTACCTAGATTGTCTTTAAATATAAGGAGAAGGTATCCTGAGCTTACAGTGGAAGAACCTGCCTACAACAGTTGTGGGTTCTCCACAGAGGTGGTATTCAGCTGATTCGGACTGATTCAGGCGAACCAGTAGCAAAGATCACGGGTAAGCCCTCCCACATACACCCCAGGACTATATCATTGTATTAAGTCGCGTTTCTGAGGTCAGGCGCATGCATGGAAGGCACACGTATGAACAAAGCACATGTGCAGAAGGCTGGGTGCATGCGTGGAAGGTGTGTGCACGAAGCAAGCATGTGTGTAAATGGCAGTGGTGGGTTTCAAAAATTGTTCAAACCTGTGGGTGTGGCCTCCTTTGTGGGAGTGGTTTGCCACCCATGTGACCGGATGGGAGTGGCTTGACGCCCATGTGACCGGATATGAAGATGCCGACGACACTTGTCAGAACCACCTTAAATTACCTCACACACAGCACTGGCATGCATAAGAATATGATGTAAACTTGTTTTTTAAAAGGCATCTTTGGTTTGCGTTAAAACAACTTCAACACACGCAATGTTCTGATTGCACCACAAACGCAGTAGTCATCATTACCTTTCACAGAGGCACTGAGTTTTATAAATAGGAGCATGATAGTGTTGAATAATCATATCCAAGGACCAGTGGTGGATTTCAAAAAAATTTGGAATCTCTTCTGTAGGTGTGGCCTGCTTTCCGGGTCCACTGGTGGAACCTCTTCTAACCGGTTTGGTAGATTTGATGAACCGGTTCTACCGAATAGGTGCGAACTGGTAGGAACCCACCTCTGGTACATGACGAACTGGTGGTAAAAAGAAGTAAAACCCACCACTGGTTCTCCAACTTTCAAAATCCAGCTCTTGGAGATATTTTGAGTTTTCTGCACATTGCAAAGGATTAGTACCTTCCAATGCCATCCATCCATCCATTTATCATCATCCAGAAGTATGAAGCAACCATGAAGTTTAGCTTCATCAATATATGAATTAGAAAATATATTTGTTTCTGACCTATCTATAAGTTTCCTTCCAAATGTGAATTCAGAAAACTGAATTTCCTTCTGAATCACCATCTGTTTAACTTTTGTTACGCGTGGGGGATCAAATTGTTGCTGCTTTAAGGACAGATACCATAAAATATCTAATAGTAGAACTATTTTGCACACATACAGACACATGTGTGTATGTGTGTGTTTCTAAAAAGCTGTAACAGGATCTAAAATAATTAAGAACACATATAGTAAAATAAAACCGAATTTAAAAAAATAGTATTAAAAGAAGTGATAAGAAAATGAATATCCAGGCTTAATTAATGGTATGACATATTGTACAGATGGTAGCATAAAACTGGGCAACATGAGAAGATATTTTTGAGTCCTTTTCCAAAAGAAGTAACAAGAAGTAAGAAGTAAGAATCACACTCCCTACCCAGAAAGTTCTTCAAGATTCAATAAATGAAGGCCTATCTTGTGTTCTTATATAGGGAGCAACAGAGCAGCATATGGCTCAGAGTTTCTACTGAGCTATCAGCAGATGGACATAATCAAAGATACATCGGAGTACCCTCAAAACATTCAAAAAATAATTGATGAGGACAATGCATTCAGTCTAAAGTGGAGGCCAAAGTGGAGGCCAAACAAACATTTCAGAAACATAATGGATGATTCCACAAATGAAAGACTGGAATGAAAGTCTTCCAGAAGGCTAAGGTGAATATAGGGTGTGAAACTTGGCTTGAATCTCTTTGGAGATCTAGATCTCGAATGTGTTGTTTGAGGGCAGTTCTAGCATTATCAAAGCCCTAATGAACACATTTTCCACAGTGAAGCCCAATAAATGAATATCTGATTAAAAAGGTAAAGTTTCCCTGTCTAGTTATGTTTGACGCTAGGTGTTCATCTCCATTTCTTGTCTGAGGGAGTCAGTGTTGTCCCGAGAATTTTTCTATGGTCATGTGGCCAGCATGACTATATGCCAAAGCCGTACAGAATGCTGTTACTTTCCCACTAAGATAAAGGTAAAGGTTTCCCTCGCACATATATGCTATTTGTTCCTGATTCTAGTGGGTAGTGCCCATCTCTGTTTCAAAGCCGAAGAGCCAGCGCTGTCCGAAGACGTCTCCATGGTCATGTGGCCAGCATGATTAAATGCTGAGGGTGCACAGAACTCTGTTACCTTCCCACCAAAGGTGGCTCCTATTTTTTTACTTGCATTTTTACATGCTTTCGAGCTGCTAGGTTGGTGGAAGCTGGGACAAGTAATGGGAGCTCGCTCCGTTATCCAGCGCTAGGGATTCAAACTGCTGAACTGCGAACCTTCCGATCGACAAGCTCAGCATCTCAGTCACTGAGCCACCATGTCTACTCGCATTTGCATGCTTTCAAACTGCTAGGAGCTGGGAAAAGGAACAGGTGCTCACCCCATTGTGCAACATTTGGGTTTCCAAAACTGGGCTGTCAGCTTTTCAGCTGACAAGCTCAACATCTTTAAATGCGGAGCCATTGCATCCCCCTGAATCCATGATTAGAAACCAATAAAAAGGTGGTGAAATTTCTTAAAAGTCGTGGTTTTCCCTCTTCAAACTCTTTGCCTAGGTCCATTCAGAGCCAGAACCACAAATTCAGCTTCAGGAGGGTTCAAATTCAGTTCAACTGGGATCGTTATCGATCAGCTGAAAGAGGTTTCACATTTGGTTTAGGAGAACACAGAGATGTACAGGGATGCACAAGCAGAGGTAGAATTCAGCTGGTTTGGATCAGGTCACTCGAACCGGTTAGGGAAATTGTGGGTGCGCCCCCCCCACTCAACCTAAGACTATGCTGTCTTATTTAGGCACATTTTTGAGGCTGGGCACATGTGCGAAAGGTGCGTGCACGAGGAAAGCACATGCACGGAAGACCGGGTGCATGCGTGGAAGGGGCGCATGTGCCATTGAAGTGAGCGGGCACACACAGGGCGAACTGGTGGTAACAAAATGTGAAACCCACCACTGTACACCAGGTGTTTTTTTTTTCATTTTATCTGGCCTTTCCTAAGCTCTGCTTCACGTTTGAAGTCCAAAACTCCAAAGTATATATGGAATGTGAAAATAGCCCAGGCTTCAGCCTCTTTTAAGAACAGTATCTCTTCCTGGCATTCAACTTAGGTGATTAAATCCAAGCAGGCTTCTGTCTAATTGAGTATGTTTGCCACTTTTGGAAAGGAGGAAAAAGAAGAAGAAGGAGAAGAAGAAAAGGTGTTGGTGGCTGATTTAGTGATTTGCAACATGCTGTGTCCAGATGGTAAGGCATCAAGTTGATGGATATCACGTTATGGAGCAGCATGTTCGTAGGTTTCCTAATCTCTTTACCAGTCACCTGAACAAATGGTAAAAGGCTCTTGGTAAAATGCTACACAGTTTCAGTATTCACAACACATTATATCATAAGACTTTTTTTTTTGCTGTATTTATTATATCTCTTTGACCAGATTTGGGATATTCCATTGAACCAGGCCAACTTTATGACTCAATGCTCTAAGCCAGAGGTGTCAGATTCATGTTCTGATCAAGGTTTCTCAAGAGCATGAAGCAAACTCCTTGTCCCAACAAAAATCCCTTTTATTAATTTACTGTGAATGCTGCTCCTTCACATCCAGCAAAGTCTTTCAAAGGAGGATTTACAGTCACAGACCTTATCTGGCTTGGAGAGCTGCAAAGCCGATATCTGCAAAACTTAACAAGGAGTCTCGGAGAGTCACGAACCAATTAAGTGAACTAATTTTCTCCTGCAAACTCCACTCCATTTTGGATCTTTTTTTTTATTTCCTCTGGGAGGGGCCATTCAGTGTCCACCTCTGGACTTACTTCCAAGTCAACCCCTGTTCTTTAGGTCTTCCCTTCATCTGGCAACTCTGCGCATGCACACACTGGGAGCAAGCTTCAGCTGTTCATCTGCCTCACTGCTGTCTGACTCTGAAGGCAGCTGACAACTGGTATATGGCTCTGGTCCCCCCTCTGTCTCCGACACAGAGCCTTCATTAGAGCCTTCCCCAGACTCCAGGACTGGCCCATGTCCCTCTCCAACCTCCTCACTGTCTCTGCCTTCCACCAATTCTACTGGCCACTGGTGGACCACAACAATTCAAGGCTTGGGGCTGGATCCAGCCTGTGGGGTGCTTAGATCTGGCCCGTGGGGATCACCCTGGAAACAGTGAAGGATGGGCCTGCTGTGCCTCTTCCAGAAAAGGAGCCCTGGAAACAGCAAAGGACCAGCCCGCAGTGCCTCTGCCAACGAAAAGAGCAGAGCTCAGGAGCTCCATTTTCACTGGCAGAAGGCTGTAGGAGGCCATTGCAGTCGAAAACAGAGCCCAAAAACGGAGTTCTCACCACTCTCGTGTTCCTCCACTGGAGACAATGGATCCACCCAGTCAATTTCCAATTTCCAATTTAATAAAATTTGTATGCCGCCCACTCCCTAGGGACGGCTTACAGACATATAAAAAACATTTAAAAATTTAAAAATAAAGGTACATAATTAAAATTGCACACCATCCATTCTGTGTAGGTGGGGCTGGACATTGATCAACAGCCCCAGGCCTGCCGGAACAGGTCTTGGTGGCTTTACGGAAGGCCGGGAGAGTGGTATGGGTCCGGATCTCTATGGGTAGATCGTTCCACAGGGCCGGTGCAGCTACAGAGAAGGCTCTCCCCTGGGGAGTCGCCAGCGGGCATTGTCCGGTCGACGGCACCCGGAGGAGGCCCCACCTGAGCCACCACAGGTACCCCCAACATGAGAGATATCAAGCTGGTCATGCCCAGCCTGGCCACACTCACTTGGCCCCTGAGGCCAAACACAACCCCAATGCAGCCTTCAATGAAATTGAGTTTGACACCCCTATTCTAAGCATCCTTACTGTTAATCTTGGAGCTATTGAGTTCGCTTGCTTGCTTTGTACCAAAGCATCCTTTTCCACGGCCTGATTGTATAGAATTTGTGTTGTGTGATTTACATATAAGGCAGAAGGAAGGGTGGCTTTATGATTGAACGAATAAAATTAGTTTAAATTAGCTCAGTTAATTTAGTTAATAAAATGAGTTTAATCGTTACGTAAGTAAATAAGGGCTCTTTTTAACCTTCTGGATCCCTTCCAGGGACTGCGACAGCCTCAAAATCCTGAGCAGAAGTCTCTAACCAAATGAGCTTCAAATGATCACCAACCAGTTGCTGTGATCGGAGAGAAAAATGTACGTAATAAAAGAGATGGTTGAATGCTTTATTTCATTCTTCCCTAAGATTCTTTGTTGCTCCAACTGAAAGTTAGAGGTCTGCAAAGTCCCAGAAATTCCAGGTGCTTTGTTGAGTTAGAAACAGCCAAATTGTGCCTCTACATGAAAATTTCAGATTTTTTAATGTTAAACTGACAAATTTGTACATCATGGACTCCAGTGTGTGTGTGTGTGTGTGTGTGTGTGTGTGTGTGTGTGTGTGTGTGTGTGTATCTCTTCCCTTCTTCCCTCCTCCTCCCGTTCTCTTTGTCTCACACAGATACTCCTTTCTTCTTTCCTTCTTCCCTCCCTCCCTCCCTCCCTTCCTTTCTTCCTTCGCATTATGAGGGCTTTCACTGTTGTTATTAAGGCAAAAAACAAAATAAGTTACTCCTATTTTAGCCAAATATTTGTTTGAATGCAATCTGAGCAAAAACAATGGTCTCCATTTAAATAGTCTCATTTGTAAGTATATAGTTAGTCATTGATAACTGCCTTCTTGCTATAAACAGAGTAACAATAGCGGTCCAGATGCCACATTTGTTTTTGCTGATCATTCACACAGTGCATTATAGATGAATGCTTCTAATTTTATTTCACGTAAAATAAATAAATTTATTTCATTTCTGCTTGAACTCCAGGAATGCTGCTTGCCACGAAGGAGGAGGAGGAGGAGGAAGAGGAGAAGGAGGAGGTGGTGGCTTATAGAGCACACTGAATTCTTTAGTCACTGTTTCTATGGGTGATGTGGTACTGCAAGAATTGCCTAACTTACTAATATGCAAAATCTAGAAAGTGTGAAGTTTCAATAAATAGTTAAAAATAAAAACAGCAATAGTGAACTACCACAAGAGGCAGCTTTACTATGAAAAATACAGGGATATTTCTTTTTAAAAAAATGTTGCTAAAATCTCAATCATGAAGATCTGCACACAGACCTATATTTACTATATGCAACTTTAACTGTACAAACAAGCAAACTCATTGTTGCCTCTCTCTCTCTCTCCCCTTCCACATATACAGTATGGAAAATCGTCATGAATGGTGATTTGATTTTTCTTTTTTTTTCCCCTAATGTACATTTCATATCATGTTGCATTTTTATTATTATTATGAGCCTTCTTCCTTTCACCATTTTGTCTTTTTTTATCCTCTGATTAAAGGTTGGCCATTGACATGGCAGTCATCCATTGCTGTGCTCAGTCAGGCTGTATAAAATACAAATCTATGCTTTGCAAAGTGTTCAATATGAAGCAGAATAAAAGAATCACCAAGTTGAAAGGGACCTTGGAGGTCTTCTAGTTCAACCCCCTGCACAATCAAGAAACCCTATACCACTCCAGACAAGTGGCTGTCCAATGCCTTCCTCAAAACCTCCCGTGATGGAACACTCACAACTTCTGTAGTTCCACTGGTTAATTGTCCTAACTGTCAGGAAATTTCTCCTAAGTTTTAGGTTGCTTTTCTCTTTGATTAGTTTCCCTCCATGGCTTCTTGTCCTGCCCTCTGGTGCTTTGGAAAATAGATTGAGCCCTTCTTCTTTGTGGCAGCCTCTTCCATATAGAAGCTACAGTATATGTCACCTTCAAAGTTCCAGCAACAATCGCATCGGATCTTATCTTCTGCAAACTCATATCCAGAAAAGTACGAGAAAAAGTTGCAACAAAACTTGAAGGTTTTGTGATGTTTGTGAGTACTAGATTAGGATGGAAGGAAGGAAGTAGAGAAGGAAGGGAGAGAGAAAAGAAAGAGAAAATAAGGTGGTGTCATAATAGACGCTAGGGATGGTAAACAATGCAATCCAAATTGTACCCTATAATCTCTTAAATGGAATAACAATAGTATAAGATTGGCAAAGAAAAAGAATAACCATGTGAATGTATACCTAGAATTGTATGTAAGAGAATAAATGATAGTAAGAATATATAGCACATTATAGATAAACAATATTTGGTTACAAATAGCTAAGTATAAATAAATATAGGATTGTACATAAAAATGGATAACGAATAAAGAGACCATGAATGTAAGATAGAAAGGTATAGAAAGGGAAAACTCTAACTGCAAAGAAACCGATACGGAACTGCTGTATGATATATGATGGAACTTCTTGTTCCTATGTTGTCTTAAGTCATGTGTTTGTTTTTGTTGATGTGTTTATGTGTGTAAAATCAAAACTTTTTTTAAAAAAAGGATGGGCACTTCCTTAGGCACCCTTTCCAAAGTTTCACACCCTGACCTAAAATTCACCATGGAGTCATGGAGTTAAGGTCTAACACTGTCTTATTATTTCAGTTACTTGTAATTTGGAACCCCCAGTTTCAATGTTTTCTTGCAGTCTTGTGTCGTTTGTGCCATTTCAACACTTTTTAGACATTGGGAGTTGATTTTTCAAGCTATACCTGGTGATGAGAAATCCACATCAGCAACAGGCAGAAAATAGATTTTTCTGTGATAAATGCACATTGAAAACACCCAAAGGTGACATTTGTACAGAATTACAATAATATTCCAGCAAGGTCTCACATTAAACCTTTATTAGGACGTCAATAGTTCTTACTCCTGGTGGCATTGACAACCACACTAGTTTTTAATGTGGGGACTTCTCATTTCTGGAAATGGCCTCAATAACAAAAGACCTGATTATGCCCACATTAAAGATATATTAGAATTGCTAAGGAGACGAAATGTAGTTCTCTCTGGGCTATTATCGCAGGTTGACCTGGCTAGAATTCTGTTAATTTTCCAGCAAAAAATAAATAAACTTGGGACCTTTAATGTTAGAGGATGGTGTGGAGAATGCATAAAGTCCTTCCAAGAAGTGGAAAGCAAAAGAAGCTGTTTCCACATCACAATATTCTCCTCCTTGTGAGTTTAGTGAATTGATCACAAACGGGGCTGGCATTAGATGGAGGGTATCTACAAAGTTGCTTGTACTGGCATTGTCTTCTGGCCACCTAGCTCTTCCAACAGCAGAATAGTAGACATGAGAGACAATAACAAAGGGATAAAGTGCCTGCCCAGAAATATGATCTGTTTCTTAGTTATACATGTAATGATGACAATAATGTTCATCCATCATGTTCGAAGAGGACCTTGACATCTAATGGGTTGTGGGCTGTCCACTATGTATCCACAGGTGGCTGGTAAGGCCTATAGAGGCATGAAATGTTCTGCCACATGTCAGGCAGATGCGTGGGTACCATTTGTAGCTCTGGCTTTGCAGAGTAGTCACTTCTCTTGTGCTATTGATGTTCTTCCAACTCTAAAGGACGCTGCTCATCTCTGTTTCAAAGCCAAAGAACCAGTGCTGTCCAAAGATGTCTCTAATGGGGGATGGAATTAATGACTTTCCAAGTTGGACTGGGCTTAATCTTTGCTAACTTCCTAATGTGGTTAGAGAAGGCAGGGCTACAATTTCAATAACATAACATTTAAGGTAAAGGTAAAGGTCCACCTCGGACATACGGCTTAGTCGTTCCCAACTCAAAGAGTCGTCGCTCATCTCCGTTTCAAAGACGAAGAGCCAGCGCTGTCCAAAGACGTCTCTGTGGTCTTGTGGCTGGAATGACTAAACACCGAAGACTCACGGAACACTGTTATCTTCCCATCAAAAGTGATCCCTATTTTTCTACTTGCATTTTTACATGCTTTCAAACTGCTAGGTTGGCAGAAGCTGGGACAAGTAATGGGAGGTGATTCTGTTACGCAGCACTAGGGATTCAAACCGCCGAACTGTCAACTTTTCTGATCGACAAGCTCAGCATCTTAGCTACTGAGCCATCTTTTGGAGTACATGTTAATAATTCCTAGATTTATTATTCTTTGAGATAAATACTTGTAGGAGAACATAACAATATGCTCAAGTTAATGTCAGGAATTTTTGTTGTGATTGTTCTAGGGATGAAGAAGAGTGTGTTGAACATTATGGCACTGTTCATTCTATATTGGTATGCTTTATTTCATCCATAGACCATCATTATCTGATCCAGAGATATTACCATCATTATTATAGATCAAAGAACTTTGTCCAAGAGAGAAAATATTTAGTGTTTCACTTTCTTACAAATTAATTTGAATTAAAAAAAAGAAAGTCAAGGAGAGGGAGGGAACCAACCTTGGCTAATTATCTGAACTCTCCTTTGACTTTCCTCTTTCAAAGGATAGTCAGAGATGTTAATGAGCTGAGATTAATTAAAGAATTGAGAAAGGCTGGTTTTTACCTAGCAGCTGCCAGAATTTAATATGCATGGGGTTGTCCTTCAAACCTAAGCAAAACATGATCAAAATGTAATATTCTCTTTGCAAGAACAAATCTACTCAAAAAAAAAAATTAAGGTTGATGCTAGACTTAAGAAATATCAATTAGTTTTCAATGAAGTCCATAGTATCTTTGTTTTCAGTTCTGCACTTTTTTTAACATGTCTACTTAAATAAATTAAAGTTGATGCTAGACTTAAGTAATATCAAATAGGTGTCAATGAAGTATCTTTCTTTGTGATCAGTAATGCACTTTTTTCCAATATGTTTGGTAGTCTTTTTTCAAAACTTTCAAAACTCAGTGGCTAAAATAGTAAAATAGTCATCTCAGGTAACATTAAGCTAAAAGAGGAATGTCAAGTTGCAAAGTATTCCTGGCCTGCCCTTGAGTTGCCATAGGAAAGAGGGGGGATGAGAAACCGAGTAAAGGGAACAGCAGCCCCAAACAGAAGCACATTCCACACATATCTTTGTAAAGGCTATATCCCAAGTTACCCACAGCAGCCAGAGGGGCATGATGTCCATAGCCCATTAAAGTGCTCCATTGGAGAATGTGACTTATGACACTTTCTGGGTGGGTGGGGGGAAACAGGGTCATAATTGGGCCGTAAATTATGTGGGGTCAGAGTTGGGCCATTTCTTTTTATGTTCAGCTTGTCTCACCTTTCTGTCACTACTAGAGAAATAGCTTTAGCATTCTGACCCCCTCCTCCATTCAGTAACAAATGCCGAGACAAGCTTAACTGGTATGTACTTTAATAACAAGACACCAAAACCTCAGTGGCTGAAAGCCAAGCAGAACAAACAGATAAGGACAGCAACTCAGACAAACTCAGGCAGCAATAAACACAGATAAGGCTTGGCAGCAATCCAGCCTGCCAAGCTCACAGTACTATTCTCCAACATTCAATCCTGCATTTTTATAGTCTGGAGAGGAGCCTAATGACCACCAGCTGAGTACAATCACCTCCTGTAATTGCGTAATTGTTCCTGATGCCTAGTAGCTCTTCGATGGCGTGCATCCAGGAACAACTCACTCCTGGCCTCCGGCTCATTCTCCCTTGTCTCCTCCCCACTGGTCCAAGGCTCAGGTGCCTCCTGGCGGCCAACCAGCCTCTCTGCACACTGCTCAGAGTCAGAACCCTGTCCAGGGTCCTCCACATCCTCCAGAGCCGACTCAGAGGGCCCCTCGCTGTCGGAGTCTGGTGGCAGCTCCAATGGCACCTGCTGGGCCACAACAATTTAGTATGGCCTAATCCAGAATTTGATATCATTCAGCTCTTCCAGGTCTGCCCCTTTCCTCTTTCAGCCTACTTTTGATCACTTATTCTGGCATCTTTCTCTGTTCTGCCAAGACATTGTTTTAATGGCAAATTGTGGAATCGGTCGGCAGGAAGATAATTTCCAGGTCCCAGTATGTCTGTCTATCTCACCTTAACGCCATGCAACTAGTCCCTATTTTAAAATTAGAATTAAACCTACTCTCTCTATATAGTTCATTCTTTCTCATTGAATGTAGCATTTCAATCATATTTTGAAACACAAGCCAAACAGATTATAAATTAAATGATTATAATCTCTTTGGAAGACTCCAATATCGATCAATTGGAATGACCAAATGGGTTGGCATGGCCATGGCCATGGCCAACTGGCCTGATCTTTCCTCTTCCCATTGGGTAGACAGGGCCAAATCTAGGCTGCCCCATCTTTCCTCTTCAAACGGGGTAGACCAGGCTGAAGCTACACTGGCCTGATCTTTCCTCTCTGCACTGGGTAGATCCCCCTATCTCGAATGGTATGATTGCTGCGCTTTTAAATTATGTATTGTTTTGTGTTGTTGTCAAATTGTTTGTATCCCCCCCCTTCCCTTGTTTTGAGCTGTGAGCCGCCCTGAGTCCCCTTCGGGGGGGAAAGGGCGGCATACAAATGAAATAAACAGTTAAAACAGTTAAACAGGATCCAATTACTTTGTGGGCTGAATCCGGCCTGCGGGCCTTGAGTTTGACACCTCTGACCTAGTTGGACTTGATGTAGGAACTCAATTCCACATTCATCTTTCTATTAATGTGGCAATGATGGGTTTTTCATCACTATACTTTCCACATTCTCTTTCTGAAGTTTTCTATGTCACTAAGAAAAAGTATAAAACCAGCTAGGAACACAACATTTTGCATTAGTTAAATGCCTTGTTAGTGACAGTCTTTGGAAGCTTTTTTTTAAAAAAATCTCCAAATGAAGGAATCAAAGAGAGGATCCTGCAGGCATTCAACTGCCTTATTAGCCAAATTAACCAGCTACTCCACGGACAAAATCAATAAGCAGTTCTATTAATGGTAAAAGGAAAAAAATGGTGACATCTACTTTTGTGGTGTAAGGTCTTCCATATAACAAGCAGGGCTTGAACCTCGGGAGAAAAAAAATAATAGCCTTTTGAATTTCTTCAACGGAAGCAGGCAATTAATTAATTGGAGAGGTTTGGAGAGACAACTAATTACACATGTTGGAAGCATAACAGAAATCATTGTGCTATTTTTAAGTCCAAAATGAAGCTGACCCTCTTTCAGTTTAGCTTTTGGTCGTGTAACTTCGGTTTTCTATATAATGACACATCAAGAAAAAAAATGGTTTGTGGATATTTCGAATAAGACCCTTCAATTAGCCAGTTGAATTTGTCCTTCAGAACAAGTTGTATCCAGGAAACATTTCTCTTCAGTATGTCAACATCTACCCAAGTGAAGTTGCTGAAGTGTTTTCAACCCCGTTTTGTACTTCTAGCTAGGTGAAAAAAGAGATTTTATTCTCAAGAACAAAAGCTTTGTTCTCAAGGATAGACTACAGAGAAAATGTCACCACCCCCCTCGGAAACCCTGGCACAACATTGATCAGCATGGCACATGATGATCCAGCTTAATGTCATGGCTCCTTCACTTAATAACCAAGAAAGAAACCACTCAACTCCATTTTGCAGAATTAAGTGTACTTTTACTGATTTTAAGTAATGAGAAGCTAAGCAAAGCTGGATCTGAGCAAAAGAGCGTGGAAGCATTAGATATCAATACATAATTCATTACCCTCCCCTTCGTACCCCAGTCCATAGTCCAATCATATATCTCCACAGCTGTCAGGTGGGAGACATCTTCAAAAATCATCATCAGGTTGGTATGCTGGACAGTTGGCCTTGGCGGAAAACTCCCCTACTTCCACATGCACAAATGAATGGTGTAAGCAACTCCCAATTAGCAGTCCTCCTGCACACATTATTTCCCTCACCCAAATACCATGCCCTCCCTCCCCGTTTCAATGGCAGCCAAAAAGCAAGCAGAAAAACAGAGGCTGACACCAAGGCTGCCAGACATGTGAGGACAGAAGACCAACCATAGCACAAGAGAAGTGAGCAAAGTCAGAGCTGCAAATGCTGCAACACTGGTGCCCACATGTTTGCCTGACATGTGGCAGAACATTTTGTGGCTGTCTAGGCCTTACCAGCCACCTGCGGACACATCGTAGACAGTCCACCACCTGTTAGATGTCAAGGTCCTCTTCGAACACGATGGATGAACACCATCATAGAGAAAATGGGTTACAGGGAATTGATTTTATAATAGCAATAGTACGTAGACTTATATCCCGCTTCACCATGCTTTACAGCCCTCTCTAAGCAGTTTACAAAGGCAGCGCCTTCCCCCAACAATCTGGGTCTTCATTTTACCGACCTCGGAAGGATGAAAGGCTGAGTGAACCTTGAACCTGGTGTGATTTGAACTGCCAAATTGCAGGCAGCTGGAAGTCAGCAGAAGTATCCTGCAGTACTGCACTCTAACCACTGCACCACCACGTCTCATAAGGAGTGTAAGAAGGGCTGTGTTGCTTGTATACATTCAGGTTTCACAGTGTCTTTCTTGTGTCATTTGGGATGCTCCTGCGTCAGACTTTGAAAATCAGAAATGTTAGATTGAAATGCAGACTCCATCTCTGGCATCTTCCCAACCTGAAAGGAATTCTTTCTATGGAGCCAGTGAGGTTCGCCAACCCCCCCAAAAGGGTGGGAGGGAGCAGAACAGAGTATCATGGTTTCAAGTAACACCCCTAATAAAAGAAGACTCGGAGGCTTCAGTTTCCTCAAAGTTCCATTTTATTAGAGATGTCCTATTGGCACATCTGGGAAAACCCAAATCTGAAAGCTTCCAGGTTTTCCCCATCCAGATGAAAGTCCAAGTCCCTGCCCAGCACCCACAGGCCCATCACATGGTCCAATCCAGGGGTGGGTTCCTGCCAGTTCTAACCTCTTCTATAGAAGAGGTTCCACAAATCTATCGTGCCGTTTAGAACCGGTTCCAGCTCCCTCCCCCCACCCGTCCGCACATCATCAAGATGAAGAGCGAGAGGAGGAATTCTGGGAGTTGAAGTCCACAAGTCTTAAAGCTGTCAAGTTTGAACATCCCTGGGGTTTTTTTTCTAATGGGTTAGGGATGCAAGGGTCTTGTAACTTGACAGCTTTAAGACTTGCGTGCTTCAAATGCCAGAGTTTCTGAGCCAACATTTTGGTTGCTAAGCAAGAGCATTGTTAAGTGAGCTTCACCACATTTTACAAGTTGGCCATGCCCACCCAGTCACATGGCTGCCAAGCCACTCCCACCTGGTCACATGGCCGACAAGCCACTCCCATAAAGCAGGACACACCTACAGAAGAGGTTCTAAAATAATTTGAAACCCACCATTGGTCCAATCAGGCACCATTCAAAACTGGAGATGCCTCCCACCCACAGCCCATGCAGCTGCAGGTCAAGATGGCCTTAAATCTCTGAGAAAGAATGTTATTTTGACTACATATCACCCACACTCTATATAATCCCCTCTCCCATTTTCCCCAAAAAGAAAATGTGGCAGGCTTGAAGGCCCAAATGTAAATGATGGCTTCCAAGTCTGACACAGAGGCCTTTTAACTTCGAATACAACAACATGAAGTTATCAGACTACACTTATGTGATTAAATCTTTCGTGAATGAAGGCAAATTTATGTGTCCCAGGATACTGTTGCAGTATCCAATATGCAGATTGGATTGGCTCCTGCATTCATTCTTTCATCAACAACAGAATGGAAAAGGGGTTTTCTTGTCCATCCAAATGGGATGAAAGGAAAGAGGAAAAATAAAGGAAAAGGAGAAATGAAAGTTGGTTTCTGAGAGATAAGGTTAGCATTCCTTGGGAAAATCTTTTAGGTGTCCTATTATTATTATTTTTATGTTGAGGGATCATATCTGCCTTGGAAGCATCTCAATTTTAATTTAATTATTTAATGCCAAGATTTTCATGAACGTTTATAAGCTGTTCCAAGTAGGGTGGTTTTTTGTAGAATCATAATGTTCAAGTCTGATAAATTTAAAATTTCCAAATAGCGAGGTAGCCCTTTGGGTATTGCTCCAAGGGCTCCAATTACAATCGGGACAACACACAATTTCTTTTTCCACAGTCGCTCAACTTCACTTTGCAAGTCCCGGTACTTTGTGATTTTTTTTCTTGCTGTTTATCTTTAATTCGTGCATCTCCAGGTATTGCAATGTCAATGAACCATACTTTTTTCTTTTCAACTATTGTTATGTCAGGTGTGTTGTGTATTATTATTATTGTTGTTGTTGTTGTTGTTGTTATTATTATTATTATTATTATTATTATTATTATTATTATTTCATATTCTCCAACCATACACTTTCAGAAATTATTCAGGTTGGATTCCTACTAGTAAGGAAGAGAAAAAGCTGCAGTAAGCTACATTTGAACTGCCTTGGATCTAATTCACACAACCCTACTTTTAATAAGAGGCCAAGAAACTAGCACCAAAGAGAATTTGCTAGTCATATTAATTTATCTCTTACTTCTCTCTCTCTCTCTCTCTGAAGGCATTTGGTCTCCCATCTAATGAGAACTAGATGGAAATAAACAAAGGGACAGTTAGAGAGACATCCAACAGATAAAAAGGCAGATTTATACAGGTGATTATTCTTAACAAAAAAACACAAGCACATTTAACATTTTACAGAAATCTGGCAGGAACAGACCTGCCAAAGAGCAAGAGACATGAGATTTTCTCTCTGAACTTCTGTTTCCTGTGACTCTAAGGACTCTGGAGGAGGAAGGCACAGCTTGTTATGAGCAAGATGATAAAATAAACAATTCAAAGGTTCCAGGGGCATCACCATGTTTGTCTCCTCTATTAATTTTCCAGTGAACATGCAAAACTGCCTGCAACTCACAAACCAACAGAAGCCTCCAATGACATTTATTATGAGCCATGCCAAGGAGGTCAGCATAAGATTGTGCCCACAAAAGCAAAACAAAAACAAAAACTTTTCTTCTAACGCTTAAGAGGGGGTTGCACAGTGGTATTTTTCAAGGAATAATACATTAAAGTGGTTTTTTTAGTGTATCCATAAATACCTTTTGAGACGCACCAATGACTGCATCTCAAAAGATCTTTCTGTTGAAGTACTAAAGTTTGCAGTTGATGCAACAGTGATTGGTCTCATTCCAGAGAACGACAAATCTGCATACAGATGGGAGGTTGAACAACTAGCCTTGTGGTGTAACCAGAACAATCTTGAACAAAATACACCCAAAACCATAGAATTGGTGGTAGGTTTTAGGATAAACCTTCCTATACCACCACCTCTTACAACACTAGACAACACAGTATCAACAATAGAGAACTTCAAGTTTCTAGGTTCTATCATATCTCAACACCAGCTTTAGTATATTAGTTGTGTCCTGCGAACAGCTTCCTCCCAAAGTCTCCTCTTATATACTCTCTTGGGAGGAGCCTAATCACAACCACCTGGCCCCAATGATCTTCTGTATCTGTTTAGTTGCTGTTGGTGCTTATCTTCCTGTCTTTGCCTGGCGTCTGGGACTAACTCCCTTAGCTCCTCCCCACTGTTCCAGGGCCTGACGTCAGGGACAAACTCCCTTTGGCTTTCACCACTGCTCTATGCCTCAGGCGCCTCCTGGTGGCCAACCAGACTCTCTGGTCCGTGCTCGGAGTCTGAACCCTGTCCAGAGTCCTCCACATCTTCCAGAGCTGACTCATAGGGTCCCTCGCTATCGGAGTCTATTTGCAGCTCCAACGGCTCCTGCTGGGCCACAACAGACACCTAACATCAAAAATATCATAAAAAAGCACATCAAAGAATGTTCTTTCCGCACCAACTCAGAAAGCTCAACCTCACTTAAATATGAGCTAGCTGGGTGCTGCAGCTGCCAAAAAAGCCAACACAGTTCTAGGCTGCATAAACAGAGGGACAGAATCAAGATCACGTGAAGTGTTAATACCACATGCCTTGGTAAGGCCACACTTGGAATACTGCATCCAGTTTTGGTCTCCAAAATGTAAAGAAGATCTGGAGACTCTAGAAAGAGTGCAGAGAAGAGCAACAAAGAGGATTTGGGGACTGGAGGCTAAAACATATGAAGAACGGCTGCAGGGATTGGGTATGTCTAGTTTAATGAAAAGGAGGACTAGGGGAGACATGATAGCAGTGTTCCAATTAGGGGCTGCCACAATGAAGGGGGAGTCAAGATATTCTCCAAAGCACCTGAAGGCAGGACAAAAAGCAATTGGTGGAAACTAATCAGGAAGAGAAGCAACCTAGAATTAAGAAGTTTCTTGACAGTAAGAAGAATTAATCAGTGAAACCACTTGCCTCTAGAAGTTGTGAATGCTCCAACACTGGAAGTATTTTTTAAGAAGAGATTGGATAATCATTTGTCTGAAGTGGTGTAGGGTTCCCTGCCTACCCAGGGGGTTGGACTAGAAGATCTCTAAGTCCCTTCCAACATTGTTATTCTAAATAGATCCAAATTTCTTTAAGCATCTGTCTTGGGGAACAATATTTTTTGTTCATAATGATTTGCATATGGACAATCCCTTACCTGAGATTTCTGATTTTAAAAAATCTCCCCCCTGTGGAAATAGCATATGCTGTATAATAAATCTGTCTCCCCCTTTGTATATGGGTACTCTAAATAATGACCACAGACATTCTTGAATTGATGCAAGAATTGAACAGAGATCTCAGTTCCGAGAAAAGGAAATTGAAATGATTAATTTTCTTACAAACCATTGTTGGTCTAGTTCATCCGATTGGATCTACCCAATGATCTAGCTAGTATGCACATAATCCTAGATCTGTTGGCTACCAATACACAGAACAAAGAAATAATCAGTCTTCTCATTTACCAGAAAATTTCCTCAATACCACTCCATGGTAGTGGATCTGCGTACTTGAGAGACCGCCTCCTGCCAATTACCTCCCTGCGGCCTATAAGATCACATAGATTGGGCCTCCTCTGAATACCATCTGCCAGTCAGTGCCGACTGGCAACTACACGGAGGAGGGCCTTTTCAGTAGCAGCTCCGACCCTTTGGAACGATCTCCCCATGGAGATTCGTACCCTCACCACCATCCAGACCTTCCGCACAGCCCTCAAGATCTGGCTATCCCGTCAGGCCTGGGGATAAGATCACAATCTGTCCCCACCCGAATGAAGAATGAATGTTGTGTACTATTTTACTCTTATGTATTGTTTTATGTTTATTGTTTATACCCCCCCTCCCTATTTTATGTAAGCCGCCCTGAGTCCCCATGGGGAAAAGGGCGGCCTATAAATATTAATAAAATATCAAATATCAAATATCAATATAAATAAGAATTTAAGCTTTAAGAGCTCACCTTTTCTAAACTGAACAAAATCATTAGACAAGAAATAACATCCTTCCAAATTCTGTCTTTCTAGCATAATGCTGGTATTTTATTGTAGACATTTCATTTTTGATATAAGACAACATTTACATGGGAAAGAACAAGATTTTGTACCAATAAATTGGTGGTTGGACGAAAGTTGTACAGGGCTCATTATATATATTTTACATAGACTGCCAGGATATGCAAAATCTCTATGACTTCTCCAAATCTTTTAAATTTGATATTTGCTCTTTTACTACAGCAAGTATTGATCTGTTTAATTAAACTTTTACCTGTCGTCATTCAACAAAGGATGTTCTTTCTGAGCCAACTCAGAAAGCTCAAACTGCCTAAGGAGCTGCTGATTCTGTTCTACAGAGGAATTATTGAGTCTGTCATCTGCACCTCTTTAACTGTCTGGTTTGGCTCTGCAACCTAACAAGACAGACACAGACTTCAGAGGAAAATCAGAACTGCAGAAGAAACAATGGCTGCCAACCTGCCTTCCATTGAGGACCTGTACACTGCAGGAGTCAAAAAGAGGGCTGTGCAAATATCTACAGACCCCTCGCATCCTGGTCATAAATTGTTTCAACTTCTGCCTTCAAAACGATGCTATAGGACACTGCACACCAGAACAACAAGATACAAGAAGAGTTTTTTTCTCTCTCATGCCATCACTCTGCTAAACAACTAATTCCCACAACACTGTCAAACTATTTACTAAGACTGTATTACTATTAGTCTTTTCATCCTTCCTAGTACCTATCTCTTCCCACTTATGACTAAAACGATGTTGCTTGTATCTTTATCTTTATATTATTTTGTTTCTTTCCCAGTATGATTTGATTGCTTATTAGTAATCTATGACTATCATTGTGTTGTTTCTTATGATTCTTGATGAATGTATTTTATTCTATTTTTGTTTATGTACCCTGAGAGCATATGCAACAAAGACAAATTCCTTGTGTGTTCAATCACACTTGACTAGTAAAGAATTCTATTCTATTCTATTCTATTCTATTCTATTCTATTCTATTCTATTCTATTCTATTCTATTCTATTCTATTCCATTCCATTCCATATTTTCTATTCTATTCTATTCTATTCTATTCCATTCCATTCCATTCTATTCATGTCACAAATATCTGATAATTTGCCTCTAATGGACCTAGAACACCTGAGGACAAGACTTGATCAAATGTCTTTACAAACTATTCAAAGTCTCAGGTGACAAGGGCATGTTTTGCTGTCCTTTCTTTTAAGTTACTGTCTTCCTTGGGAACCTGTTATAAAGCTTCAAAAAGCCTCATGTTAAAAAATGCCCGCCCCTCCCAAAAAAAATCCTAATCAGAACTTCCTATATTAGCAGGAAGGATTAATTCTCTGTTAATACTTAGTAGAACTCCTTTGGAACATTAAGCAAATTAACAAACACCTACTTCCGAAGATCAAAATAGTTCCACTCTTTATGTTAATCATTTAGATGGCTTTCCAAAATAACAATGGGAAAACCTCCCAGAATTAATTACCATCTCGTTGCAAAAATCTACACCGAAATGTTCTGCCAATTCCCTTTTGAACAGCAAGTTTTCTTATGTTGTCAGTTCGTTGGGGGTTATCTCCGCATTGCTAAGGAAATCCTGCTGCTTTTTAGGTTACGTGAACTTAAGATAATTTATCACAATTGATCCAGAAGTATAGTAGGTTACAAGAAAGAAAGAAAGAAAGGAAGGAAGGAAGGAAGGAAGGAAGGAAGGAAGGAAGGAAGGAAGGAAGGAAGGAGGTTGGGAGGAAGGAGGTTGGGAGGAAGGAAGGAATAAGAAAGAAAGAAAGAAAGAAAGAAAGAAAGAAAGAAAGAAAGAAAGAAAGAAAGAAAGAAAGAAAGAAAGAAAGAAAGAAGAAAGAAAGTATATGTCCCCAAAGATGTGAAAATGCTAGTGATCTCTCAAATTTCAGGTTGAAGGGCCAATATAGGATTAGATTCAGATGCTTCTTTATTGATGAGGACCTATCAATGGTCGTTAGATATGATCCTTTCAAGTTAGAATATTTGTGGCAACTAAATGCACAGAGTTGGATGGTATGGGCCTTGCTTCTGTATTCATAGAAATAGGAGATTACCCATCAAAGTTTCAGGAGTTAATTATGGAAACAGAAAAGCTTTTGGCTTAACAGCTATATATTTCACCAACGACTTTTCTTTCTTCTGTTCAATCCTATCTGATTCCCAGAGACTGCCCGGATAAGTCCAAGGAGTTTTCTTGGCAAGGTTGAGGGAGGGAGGAACTGGCTCAAAGTGACCCAAATGGTTTGTGTCCAAAGCAGGACTAGAATTTACCATCTCCTGGTTTCTACTGTAATGTCTTTGATGTTACATGTTCTCTCATTGCATCCCTTACAACTCTTATTATTCCATTCCATTCCATTCTGTTCCTTCTTTTTCCCATGACTATTTGCCCTCAAGAATCAGCACTGGGCAGGGATGAACAATAATCTTATCAAGTAGAAATAGTGAGTCGGCCTTGCCAAAGTTCGAAAGCTTGTTAGTATTGAATTGAATTGAATTGAATTTATTGCATTTATATGCCGCCCTTTTCCCTGAAGGGGACTCAGGGCGGCTCACAATCCAAATCAGGGAAGAGATACAGATAAGGGATAAAAAGACAAACAGAACAATACACAATTTAAAAGCACACAACAACCATACCATTGGGGGGGGGGGGAAGCTCTTTAGCCCCAGGCCTGTCGGAACAGCTAGGTTTTAAGGGCTTTGCGGAAGGCCTGGAGGGTGGTAAGGATTCGAATCTCCACGGGGAGCTCGTTCCAGAGGGTCGGAGCAGCCACAGAGAAGTCTCTCCTCTGGGTAGTCGCCAGTCGGCATTGGCCAGCGGATGGAATTCGGAGGAGGCCTAATCTGTGGGATCTGATCGGTCTATTGGAAGTAATTGGCAGCAGGCGGTCTCTCAAGTACACAGAGAGCTGAAGACTGGACAAGGAAGGTTTTTTTTTTAATTAGCTAAAATTTAAAATATTCAAAGGCAATATCCCAAAAGTGCTTTTTTCCCCTCTTTTTAAATACATGTAATTAAATATTTCAACTTTTACACCACATTTCCATTTTTAACAGTGTTCCAGTACCGATATTGCTTATATTTATATCATGGCTATTTCAATTTCAATTGTATACATCACTATTCCACATACTGTATAATTATTCATATATGTACATAATACCCTTTAATTTGAACATATCAATATTTATAAATATGTGCCATATCTTTTCATTTTAGTATACCTCTTAAATCGTCTTTATGGACATTCTTTACATTTATTTTCTAGCCAATTGGACTATACGTTCCAAATCATAGAATAGTCTGTTTCTTTTCTACCTTTTAATTCCATGGTTTACCATTCCATCTCAGCACAATCAAGCACCTTTTTATTACCATTAGATCAGATGGAATATTATACTATTTCCAATTTTGAGCAAATGTAATTCTAGCCACAGTTACTATATGGAGTATAATATATTGGATTTCTTTACTTAGGTCTTCTCTTATTGTAGAAAACGTTCCGGTTTCAATTCAATTTTTTGTTTCGTGATTTCTTCTAACCACATCTTTATTTTGATCCAATATTTCCTGGCTTTTGGGCATATCCACTACATATGGCATGGTGAAACCTCCTGGTAAGTCCTTTCAAAAGTGCTTTTTTTTCAAGAAGCAACTGGACTTCCTTGTTTTTCCTTGAAGACATTTCACTTCTCATCCAAGAAGCTTCTTCAGCTCTGACAGGATGGAGGGAAATAGAAGGATTTATACACCTTACAGAAAGCTGGTCATTTGCAGTGTCCTCACCACTACTCACTTGAGTAATGCTCCTGGTTCCTATAGTCTGCATTTTTTCCTCTGGAAATCCCTTCCTACTCTCACACCATTCAAAGGGTGTTCATCCCAAATTGTATAGCTAAAAGTCTTTTTCAATTGGACTTCCTTGTTTGTCCTTCAAGATGTTCCACTTCTCATCCAAGAAGCTTCTTCAGCGCTGGCTGGATGGTGGGGAATGGAAGGATTTATACTCCTTGCAGACAGCTGGCCATTTGCATCCTTTGAGAGGGTCGTTGAGGCCACTTGAAGGTTTGTCTATGCCCTCAGGGTCACCTGAGTGGTGCAAATGGGTGTGGAGCTATCTTGGAACTGCTGAAAGGACTGTGTGGTGGAGCTGAGCTTTTTGCAGGATGTTTTCTGCTCTATTGTCCCAAAGGTGCTTTTTCAAGAGGCAACTGGATTTTCTTATAATAAAACAGCCATGTCTGTATTATTGCCAAGATCCTAATATCACAAGGAAGTCAGTTCAGCTTTAAGGACATTTGAGCAACATGACATCCGACTAACCTCCTTGACCTTTTCGAGAAATGTCTGCTTGTTTATGGCTGCAAATTTAGAAGTAGATTGGCACAGCTCAAATCCTGCAAAACAAAAACAATGAACGGTTTCATCTCCTGAAACTCATATAGGACAAGGAGTCATTGAACGTTGTGAAGCTATGTTGAATCATGTCCTTATCATCAAACAACAAGAAGGTTGCCCAATTATTTACGAAGTTAAAATAATTCATTTAGAATTAATTTGGAAGATTTATTTTTATGTCGCACTAGCTGATAACCCGACGTTCCCCGGATCTTTATTTATCCCAATCTTATATTGGACAGGAAAAGGAACAAATTACAAGTGACAATGTAAGTGTGGAATGGGCTGGTCTCCCTCCTTCCATTAACGTTGCTGCAATTCCTGAAGAGGTGATGACAAGGGCAACTTCTTCCTGAGTCCTGATTTCTGCGACAATTAAATTAGTTAAAAATGTTTTCCCTCTGCCCCCTTGTGGAGTACTAATGTTGGATTTTCTCCCTTACGAAAGGGAGCCCCTTTGTGGAGTACTGTGAAGCTGTTATCATAGCAACTCCACTGTGCTGTACAGTAAAAGCCATTTTAAGGCAGTACGGCAGAAGCCATTTTACAGCACAACAGGCTGTATCTTAACAGAACACACACATTGAGGAGTGTTAGGGGTGTCTTACCCTCACAGTATTTTTTTTCCAGAGAGTAAGTCATCTGTGTACCAAGTTTGGTGAAATTGCATTATGCACTCCAGAGTTATGCTGGAACACATACACACATACACACACACACACACACACACACACACACACAGAGTTATAGATAGATAGATAGATAGATAGATAGATAGATAGATAGATAGATAGATAGACAGACAGACAGACAGACATATACATATACATATACATATACATATACATATACATATACATATACATATACATATACAGATATAGATATAGATATAAATATAGATTTCTACACTAAGTGGCTCTTGTATAGAAGTCTACATTAAATCATTTAATGTAATTGATTATCACAATCTGGATCAGTTTTCCAAAATGAATTGGTAATACAGACTGGATTTATCAGGTTTCACATATTCCTAATGGATACTTTAATAATCCAGAGCAGAAAAGAGTAGTGGCTAAAAATCTCATAACAAATTTCAATGATAGTTGTCAAGCTTTATCCTCTGATAATGATCTAGTTTTGCAGCCAATTTTGTCCCCATTATGTAACAAAACATAGTAAAATTATACATGCCAGTAAGTGTTTATGTTTTCCCATGTTAGTTGTTGGGAGGATGTAACTCCAGTTTTCTCAGAAAACATGTCAGAAGTAGAAAGTAAAACCATATATAAATAAAGCCATTATCTACACCAGCTGCATCTAAATATTTTTTTGAACTAATAACCTAGATGCAAACTGAGTTGATCTACTAAGATATTGAGATTCCAAAAAGAGTGCAGAGAAGAGCAATGAAGATGATTAGGGCAATGGAGGCTAAAACATATAAAGAACGGTTGCTCAATGTATAGTTTGATGAAAAGAAGGACTAGGGGAGACATGATAGCAGTCTTCCAGTATCTGAGGGGCTGACATAAAGAAGAGAGAGTTGAGCTATTCTCTAAAGCACCTAAGGGTAGGACAAGAATCAGTGGATGGAAGCTAATCAAGATTAGTCCATCAAGGAGAAAAGCAACTTAGAACCAAGAAGAAATTTCCTGACAGTTAGAACAATTAAACAGTGGACCAACTTGCCTCCAGAAGTTGTGAATGCTCCAACACTGGACGTTTTTAAGAAGAGATTGGATAACCATTTGTCTGAAGGGGTGTAGGGTTTCCTGCCTAAGCAGGGGGTTGGACTAGAAGACCTCCAAGTCCCTTCCAACTCTTCTATTCTATTCTATTCTATTCTATTCTATTCTATTCTATTCTACTCTACTCTACTCTACTCTACTCTACTCTACTCTACTCTACTCTACTCTATTCTACATTGTTTTGATTCTATTCTATTCTACAATTTTTATTCTATTCTATATTGTTTCGATTCTAATCCATTCCATTCCATTCCATTCCATTCTATTCTATTCTTTCTTTTTCCTGTGATAAACTTCAAAAGCCGTTCCCCAGCTAGTTATTATGTAGCTCTTCAAGTCTATTTGGGACAATTTTAGAAAAACCAATAAAACAGAACAAAAGGTCATCTTAAACTAGTGTATAAGGTCCACAACACAGCTACTACTTCTGTGCAGAAACTCCACTATGCAAATGGATCCCCTTCTTCCAGGCTTGGAAATGGGGAAACAAAATTTCTATGCCGCTTTCCTTTCATGTTACATCCTTAATCTTCTGCAGATTAACATACCCTGAAGTTATGTGAGCTCATTAGTACCCTCATTAAATATTATTTTACCCTTCAATTTCTGTAATAAAGCATACAGTATGAACACTTTTACAAGTGACCCAGTATCTATTGTTTGCTTCCTTCGATCTTTGCTTGCAATATATGAAGTTTGAGCTACCCGTGTCCTTTCCCTTCCAGGAAGCAGGACTCAAGTGAATCTTGTTCTTATTCCAAATACTTTTCTGCATAATTTCCTGTCTTCCATATAGTGATGGTGAACCTTTTCAGCACCAAATGCTGCACTCCAGAAAAGCTGAATGTTCAGGTTCTAGCATACATGCGCCCCTGCCAATCAGCTAGCCGGCATGCATGCACAGGCCAGATTTTGGTACAGCCGCGTGCAAGAAGGGATCATGCTCTGGAAAAGCCAAACTTCCGGATTCTGGCATGTGCACCTGACAATGAGCTGGCTGGCGGTGCATGCACGCACCTGTTTTCAGCATTGCTGCACATGCACGCCATAAACCAGCTTTCGACAGCTGATCATCACACACACATGCACACCATAACCCCGGAAAACAAACAGGTCAGGCAACATGTGCCGGGCAACATGGCTTCACGTGCCACTTTGGGCATACATGGCATAGGTTTGCCACCACAGATATAGTATGTTTAATAATAATAATAAGCCCTTTAATTTCTTTTTGCATGTTATTCTCCAAGCTTTCGTGTGTTCTTTTATTAAACAAATATTCCCTCTACCCAAGGAAACAGCTTCCAGATACACGGCATGCAAAGTAATAATAATAATAATAAAATCTTTAATTATATTGTTCCTATCCTGCATGTACACAAATCCCAGGGACTGCTAGAAAGCTTTATGTCCCAGAAGACAATCAGCAAGGACAGAGAGACTGATTTAGTATTTAGTGCATGGAGAACAACTTAATTAAGTGATACTTTAGAAATAGCATTGAAGCATTGTTACAGGCACTGCACTTGGGCATGTATCTCATTGTTTTGACAAATGTACTGGGAGAATTGCTTTGTAGCTAGTTATGTTTCTGGAATACGACTGGCTAGGACTTGTTATTGCTGTCATCCAAGGAGGAATTACGCAATCATTTTAAAACAGGAGGAGGAGAAGAAAAAGAAAGAAGAAAGAGGAGGAGGAGGAGGAGGAGGAGGAGGAGGAGGAGGAGGAGGAGGAGGAGGAGGAGGAGGAGGAGGAGGAGAAGGAGAAGGAGAAGGAGAAGAAAAAGAAGGAAGGGGAGGAGTGGAAGAAAAGAAGGACATCTGATTTTTTTTTCCTTTTCTTATTTTAGTAGATGATAGCAGGGAGAAGGAAAATATGGCTTGGGATATTAATTGGAACTCTTGCTTGAACAATTGTGTTAGAGGTGGTGATACTTGTCAAATAGATTTAAAAGTATAAGTTAAACTCAAAGACAGAAGGGGAAAGAGAGTATTCTACTCGATCAGTACTATGTTAATAACTGCTGAGTACAATTTATGGGTGACATTTCAAAAAATCTTGTCTTGGAAATACCATCCAAATCCTGATTGATTTCTCCCCCTCATTTAAATGGATGACAAGATAGGTTGATTGAGACAATTGTTTTATGACGCATGCTTACCTTTACCTGATATATGGCCAAACGTAGCACAGACTTAGTTTTCTACCCTTTTTTTCTTTTTGGTGCAATGAAATGTAAAAATAGAATAGCACCAGCAGTGGAGAACGAAAAGAATGCAGCTTCTTTTCCATGTTCAATGCAACAGAAAGAAGACAAGCTGTTTTCTCTTCCATCCGATTCAGCAAAAAACATTTGAAAGCAAGCAGGATAAGGGTTTGGTGCAATGCTACTCTGTAATAACACGGTGGCTCAGTGGCTAAGACGCTGAGCTTGTCGATCAGAAAGGTCTTGTATATATATATATATATTTGTATTTATTTATTTATAGGCCGCCCTTTTCCCTGAGGGGACTCAGGGAGGCTTACAATCAAAAAGGAAGGTCGGCAGTTCAGTGGTTCGAATCCCTAGCGCCACATAACAGAGTGAGTTCCTGTTACTTGTCCCAGCTTCTGCCAACCTAGCAGTTTGAAAGCATGTAAAAATGCAAGTAGAAAGAGAGAAATCACCTTTGGTGGGAAGGTAGCAGCATTCTGTGTGCCTTCAGCATTTAGTCATGCTGGCCACATGATCACGGAGATGTCTTCAGATGGTGGTGGTGGTGGTACTAGAAAATGAGAAGTATTTATTCCCAGAATAATAAACAATGTAATATTTTTTCCTTCTTAAACTTAAGATGTAAGATTAGTTTAATCCAAAGTGATTGGGTGGGGGGGTTGGATGTCAACTCTGACAATATTTTTGTACTGTGAGTTTTGAAGAGCTGTCTAATACTACATTCAAAGAGAGTGTAAGGAGTCATTCAGTTGGAAACACCTATAAGCTGGAAACTTGCAAAATGTCACAATAATAACACAAACCAGGGATGGCCAACTTTTGTGTTCTTGGGAACTGTTCTGTTTCCCTGGCAGGAGACAAGCGGCTGGAAGTGAAGTCTGATGCTCAGGCTGACCCCTTCGCAAGCATTCATGCTTCATAATAAAGTTGACAGCTTCTACAGTGAGAGTGTCAATATTTTGAAAGATCTATGCTCAAAAACACAGGCTGTTCAATTGTGCAGTTATGTATTCCACACTTGTATTGTCAAAAACAACAGTAGGAGAAGTAGTGATCTAACATTATGGTGAACGTTTCATTCCCAGGAAGTATTAAGCAAGAAGAACATTTGAATTTTTTAAAAACACCCTGAAAATGTTTCCAAGTTTCTGAGAGTGAAACATCTGTCAGATATTTTTCCTATCTCCTGACATGCAATTTGGTTTTTTTTTTAAAAAAAGGCTAAAAAATTAGAACAGGCTTAAGTTTATTACTTTACTTATCTGTACAATTAAGGTTCCTGCAGTCTCACACTCGGCCACTTGATATTCAGTCACTGGTTAGTCAGGATGGGATTCAAGCCAACTTTGATTTGAATTTTTGGTTCAGCTGGAATTTGCAATCAAGCCAAAGGTGGCGCAGTGGTTAAATGCAGCACTGCAGGCTACTGCTAGATCAGCAGGTCAGCGGTTCAAATCTCACCGGCTCAGGGTTGACTCAGCCTTCCATCCTTCCGAGGTGGGTAAAATGAGGACCCAGATTGTTGGGGGCAATATGCTGACTCTCTGTAAAACCGCTTAGAGAAGCCTGAAAGGCCTATGAAGCGGTATATAAGTCTACTGCTATTGCTTTAGAATTTTGTTGTTTCTTTTTTTAATTGAAAAAAAGTTTTTTTTTTCCTTTCAAATTCATTCTTAAATATACATTCTTATAGTTGCTATTTAACATTTGTCAATTCATATCATTTTTCCGCCTGCATATTTACATTTTCATACTTTCTTATTTCCCCTCCCCCTGATTTAATAATGTGTCATCTGAGTTATGTGTTTTGTTCTTTGTTCCTTTCTCTTTCTCTTTGTATCTTTTTTCAAGCCAATCATAAAATCACCCCCATGTCCTGTAATACAAGGATTCCTCTTTGTCCTTTATTTTCAACGTCAACCTATTCATTTATGCAAAATCTAATATCTTCTTTATTATCTCTCCTTCTGATGGGATTTTGTCTGCTTTCCAATTTTGTGCAAATGCAATTCCAGCTGCTGTTATTATTTGTACAATCAAATATGAATCTTCTTTAGTGTATTACTCTGGTAGAATACCCAATAAGAATATATCTGGCTGAAATTCTATGGGCCTTGAATGTGATTGGAAGGATTCGTTTGATTTGATTAGATTAGGCCTGAGGGGGGGTAGGGTGCAGCCGGTACATTGTTCTGGGGCCCATGGAGCTCAAAGGAGACCCATGAAGGGGAAATTGTCAGCCTCTATACCACTTGCTTCTATCGGCTGCAATAGTAACGGAGAGGGAGGGGCTCATGGTATTTTGGAGGGGAATCCTGCTGGTGGAGATATCTCGAAAGAGGGAGTTTTGCTCTCACCATCTTTTCCACATGCTGAAGGCTCCTGTTTGGGTTCGATCAAGGCCAACCATCTCTGCTTACCAGCTGAATGAGGCCACTTGAAGATGCATCCCACATGACACTCTTGGGGGTTGGAGATTGGACATTGGGCTGGGGTAACTGTGGGGAGGGGTTTGGGTAAATGTTTGATATGTACAAGTTTGCGCCTTTTTGCCTCAGATCTTGCTTTTCATTTCATATTCAGTAAAAGTACCTTTTCTCCAACTAATCGGAGTTCGGGGTTCCTTTCTTGGATGTTGAATGAGGCACGCCTGACAGAAATATTTTAAAACATTTTTACGAAACCAAATTTTTAAAAAGAAAAACAATACTGGGTATATACTTCACACTCTGTATGTATAGCAAAACTGCCTTGCAGCCTTGTTTGACATAACCTTTATTAATCCGAAACTCAGCAGCCAGTTATTTATGTAACTTATTGAATTTAAATTTCATTACTTCTTGATTTAAGTTTGCAAGTTTAGTTTCATTTCATTTATGGATATATTTTATAGTTCCTTTCAGTTTATGAATGGTTATGAAATGTCACCTCAAACATTTGGAGCTCAAAAACACCAGGAAAAAGAGAAATGGGGTGAGGTGAATAAAAAGGGGCAACAAACACTTCTTTCAATTTGGCGTTAAATGCAAAAGAAGCTAAACCAACTAGAATGAAACTTTCAATTCAGAACAATGTGAGCCAAGGGCAGAACTGAAACAAAGATCCGACTCTCATGAGACCAGTCTGGATTTTCAGGAAACATCAGATTAAATAAATTCTCAATTTAAAGATTTAGAGAAACAATTGAGTTTAATTGAATAATTGAATGTTAGTGATGAGAGTACTTCACTGTCTACAGAATCTGGGCATGGCAGACATAGTGAAGAGAAGAGTAGGTCATCATTTGAATCGTTGACTTCAATCACCTCTCAAGGCCTCTGCCTTTGAATCAAACGTGGAGTAGTTTTTTCGCACCAAAATCAAACTGAAGGACAAACTTTTTTCCATATTCATGAAATCCTTCCTTTCCTCCTTGTCCTGCCCCTCCACTTCCTTCTCCACCTTCTTCTCTTCCACCTTCTCTTCTCTGCCATCTCCTTTCCTTTCTTCTTCCCCTTCTCTTTGTTCTGTCCCTTCCCCTTCCTTCCTTCCTTCCTTCCTTCCTTCCTTCCTTCCTTCATCAATGCTATTTCTGTTTTATGTCTCTGAACCACAGATTATATGAGTTTCAGAAAAAGGACCTGGCCTTGCATATTAATAATAATTATTAATAAGATTATCAGGCTCACCCACCAGTTGGATGCCCACACAAACACACTCATATGTACATGCAAATACACACACAAACCCTTTAGGAAAGCAAGTCATTAATTTCTGTAGAAATAACACAAGAGGACAAGGGTTGCATATTATCTCTGTTGGGAGTTATGATTAAAAGTATGTAACTGCATTGGAAAGAAAGAGACAAGACTGAGAAGATCAAAAAGCAACAGATGGCACTACACCAGGAGCGTAACTAACAGGAAATGTGACTTTTCTAAAGACAGTTTTAGAATGGAAGCCAAGTGTAACCTAGCAGATGAGTGTCGCTGTTTTTTTAAAGCATGCTGAGATGAAGATCCTGGATGCAAAACAAGATAATATGGAAGAACAAAACTACTAAGGAAGTTATTTTCCTCCGCAGGTAGATTAGTGACAATGACAGGAAAGAACACCTGTATTTCTCCTACATATAGGGATATTGCCTTTAGCTTGTTTCACTTCATTAAAGACATAAATTTGAGACACTACCAAAGAACAACACGGCACAAGAAAAAACAATGGGGATTGTTTTTTGTTTTTGGGTTGACAGATGATGCACAGTAAGAAGTCACGTCTATACAAATATCATATACTGAAAATATGTTACATTTTTTAAACAAATGTGTGACACACCCAGCATAAGGTCAGCTGTAACCCTCTGTCAGTGTTCCAAGTATCATGTAGAATTAAATCAGAGTCCAAGGCAAAACGATCCTTAAAGTTCCAATTTAATAAAGCAGACATCTTAGCACATCTGTGTTAATCCCAATTCTGGAAATGACATCAGAATCCCACCCAGTTAAAAGTTCATGATCTTGTCCCCACACCCACAATCCATCACATGGTCCAATCTTCTTCCACGCTGGCATCTCCACCCAGCTGCTTCCGGTCAGGTGTAAAAGTGCGGAGACAAAAGATGACCTTGGCTTCTAGTAAAGAATGAAAACAATACATTCCACAATCCTACTCCTGTCTATTCCCCCCTCCCATCAACTATACTAATGAAACAGCATAATGAAATAAGAGAAAGTGTGGCAGGCCAAAGTTCTAAAAGGAATATAATTGCAGGCCTGACACCCTCCTTACCTTCTGAAAGAATCTAAAAATCTGGTTCTTCTAGTTGTCTTGGGGTTCCAATGAAGGGAGGGGTTCACATTGGGGGTGATTGATAAATATGATCAGTGGACCTCAAAATTTGGTTTGCCTGTAGCTGATTGTCACATGTCCAGCAGAAGTATAAAAATAGGACCTAGATGTTTCATGCCCCTGTTTAATGGCATAATCATGATTAGGGATTCCTGGGTGTTGAAGATTCATTGGTAGCGTCTGATCTAAAGTAATGTAATCAGAACAAATATCATTTGATTTTCTGGTAGGCAGCTTCTAGAATTCATGTGTGAACTGGCTTTGTGGTGTTATCTATTAGTTTAAATATCATTTTCTACTCTCTAACAATCCCTTAAAATCCTTCCTTCCTTCCTTCCTTCTTTCCTTCCTTCCTTCCTTCCTTCCTTCCTTCCTTCCTTCCTTCCTTCTTCTCTCCCTACCACCCTCCCTCCCTTCTCTTCAATTCCCGCCCTTTTGTTTCTGCATTTTCTTGTTTCTTTCCTCTTTCGTTTCATTCTAAATATTAGTCCTTGGGGTTTTCTTTCTTTCATTTTAAAATTTTAATAAAGTTATTAAGAAGGATGGGAGGAAGAAAAGAAGGAAGGAAGGAAAAGGAGGAGGAGGAAAAGGAGGAGGAGAGTGGTGGCGGTGGAGAGGGAGGATGAGGAGGGAAGGTGGTGATGGAGGAGAAGGAGGAGGTAGAGGAGAAAGAGAAGAAGAAGGAGGAGGTGGAGGAGAAGAAGAAGAAAAAGTAGTAGTAGTAGTAGTAGTAGTAGTAGTAGTAGTAGTAGTAGTAGTAGTAGTAGTAATTGAACAGAATAAGTGTAATAGGCCTCTTGTCGTGAGCCGTATAAAAAGAAATGCTGCAACCTGTAGAAACACACTTCTTCTCAGGTTATTTCTCACCCTGAAATAGAAAGCAAATGACATCAACATTTAATACCTCCCTGAGGTATTTTGCCACAGCAACAAAATATAGAAGCGAGGCAAGAGAAAGCTTGCTTTGTTTTCCTATGTTGTTTGCCTAGAGGGACTCCAAGTGCAGCATGCTTTTTATCATGGGGAAACCCAAGAGCTATGAGTGGGTGTCTTTTCTCTACTGGCTCACCATGCTATGAAAGGTGCCTTGAACACTGATGAGCTTGCCTTTCAAAAATTAGGGAAAACATCCATTTGTCAAGGCCTGTAGACCGGCGGAGTCCTTGAGTTCATCTGGGATTGATCTCCTTCCTCTAGCCTTCTGACATCTCTCTTCTGCTGGGGTCAGCAGCACCGAATGTGGGAACCACTTCTAAAGGAGTAATGGTTTATGGACTTCACGCACATGAATATATGGAACAAGGACTGCAGGAAACATCAGGAAAAAGAATGAGGGTATCAAACCCTTCACCATGAATATGCATCAGACAACGAAATCAACAGACTCTCTGCAGAGTCGAGGGGCATGGTTTTAAATCTTGGTGTACTGCTAAGTCTCTTTTAGGGCCGGGAAGTCTGTTTATCGTAAGTCTGTGGCTAGAAATCTCTGTAGAGGTAACTAACTTCAATGAAACCACACTACACATTTTGAGTTTTAATCAGTAGGGGTAAAAGCAAGCAAAGGGTGATATTTCTCAGGTTTGCTAATGATATGCATCAATTCAAAGAAGAATCTCCCATGACTATTCTCCTGAATGATGTTGCACCAGGGAAAAAAACAATCTACCCTATTTTTCAGACTATAAGACACACTGGAGTATAAGATGCACCATAATTTTAAAAAGGTAAATTCAGCATTCTGCAGGCCTCCCAAACCCTATGCACGCCTCATTTTTTTGCAAAAAAAGGGGGGAATGCAGAGGGTTTGGGAGGCTTTTAGAGTGCTCCTGGGGGCTGGGGGGGGAATGAGCAAAACCAGCCCATTTTTTGCTCATTTTTGCCCTCCCCAGCCCCCAGGAGCACTTTGCAAGCCTCCCAAACCCTCTGCATGTGCATTTTTGCAAAGGGCGCAGGGTTTCAGTAGGTAAAAAATGCTGTATTCAGTGAATAATTCGCACCTAGATTTTCACTTTCTTTTTTGGAGGGAAAAGGTGCGTCTTATACTCCCCAAAATACGGTACTTTATATTTCTGTGTTCCACCCAAAACGTAGTGATGCGTTTTTTTCTTAACTCTTAAAATATATGGTTTAAAATAGAAGGCTTAGACTGTGGTAGATGGCACAAAACCGTCCTCCTTAAGTCATGAAATTCACTGAGTGATTTTGATACGCATACTTCTTAAGCTATTCTAACGTACAGATTTGCATATATAAAATAGATATTTATGTACCTAAATGCATGTAAGGACAGAGACAGCTATTTAAATGATAGGCAATAAAATTCATAAAAAGGTCCCTTTCTTTCCAAGGGAAAATAAAATTGATTATTGAATCCTCTTGCTTGTTATTGCATTGTAATTTAATTTAATTAAAGTCAAAATGAAAGGAGAGATAGGAGACAGAATGCCATCTATTATTTACTGGCCATGGCCCTGGTTATTACTGAACTTTCAATGAAGTGAATTATGAATTAAACAATTCCAAATTAATATGTTGCAATCTGCTAGGGGAGGAAGAGGAGGAGAAGGAAGGAAGGGAGGAGGAGGAGGAGGAGGAGAAGGAGGAGGAGGAGGAAGAGGAGGAGGGGGAGGAGGAGGAAGAGGAGGAGGTGTATTTAGAAAATTTAGCTTTTAAAGAATAAATAAAAGAAATCTTATAAAAACTTATTCACGAAGAGCTGGTGACACACACACTGGGGCCATTTGACCTTTCAGATTTCAAAATCTTTTTAGAAATTCTTTGTTTTCAACCATAGATACAAAGAGAAAAGAAAGAAAAAAAGAGGAAATGTGCTTCTTGGTTGGATTGGGACCAACATCTTTTTCACAAATACAGATCAAACCCACGAATCAGTTGCAAATTATCTACTAAACATAACGTGTTTTGATTCTTTAATTACATCAAAATATATTCCGTAGTGCTCTACCATGGCAACAAGGACAAAGCATTAGGCATATTGGGTGGGATAGAATCAACCAGGCTGGTTAGAAGAAGAAGAAGAAGAAGAAGAAGAAGAAGAAGAAGGAGAAGGAGGAGGAAGAGGAGGAGGAGGAGGAGGAGGAGGAGGAGGAGGAGGAGGAGGAGGAGGAGGAGGAGGAGAAGGAGAAGGAGAAGGAGAAGGAGAAGGAGAAGGAGAAGGAGAAGGAGAAGGAGAAGGAGAAGGAGAAGGAGAAGGAGAAGGAGAAGGAGAAGGAGAAGGAGAAGAAAAAACCTCAGTCTATCGTAGAGCGAGAGTTTTATTAGGTCAATTCAAAAGTTCTAAAAAGTATCTGCACAAATATCAGGGATGCTGGAAGGAGAGAAGGGTGGCTGGACATGCATGAACAGATTTATTCATTTAGAGTATGACACATCATACATGGTGTTGTGGCCAAGCAGGAGCCGTTGGAGCTGCCACCAGACTCCGACAGCGAGGGGCCCTATGAGTCGACTCTGGAGGATGTGGAGGACCCTGGACAGGGTTCCGACTCTGAGCAGGGTGCAGAGAGGCTGGTTGGCCACCAGGAGGCACCTGAGCCTTGGACCAGTGTGGAGGAAACAAGGGAGAGTGAGCCGGAAACCAGTAGTGAGTTGTTCCTGGATGCACGCCATCGAAGAGCTAATAGGCGTCAGGAACAATTATGCAATTGCAGGAGGTGATTGCACTCAACAGGTGGTCATTAGGCTCCTCTCCAGACTATAAAAAGGCTACTTGTACACACGCCCCTCTTTGCAGAAGTCAACACAGAATCGAATGTCAGAGAACTTTGTATGAGCTTGGCAGGCTGGATTGCTGCCAAGCCTTATCTGTGTTTATTGCTGCCCAAGCCTGTCTGTGCCGGGTTGCTGCCAAGGACCTGTTTGTCTATTAATTAAATGCCATAATTTATCTCTGACTCGGAGTGTGCTTTGGTGTGGAACGAGGGGGGTCAGAACACATGGACTAGCAGTATACATAGTAGAACTCAATAAAATATAAATGTTAAAAATATGTGTATGTTCAAATACCAATCTACAGGCCAGGGGTTTGAAACTGAAGGCCTGGGTGCCAGATCCAGCCTGCAAGGTGAGTGTGCTCAGATAATTGGTTCCTAAACTGCTAGGATCACACCCCTGTACAACAGCCTCTGGATGTACCCAGTCCAGCAAAACGAAGGGACAGGAAAAGGAGTTGATGAACAAAGGAACAACCTTGAGTTCACAAACTCAAGAACAAAGTCCTGAGTCCACAAGTAAGGAAGAAGCAAACAGTCCTGCAAACTCCAACTGTTCGTAGCAGCACCCCAAACTCTACCAATTCAGTGTTTGTTCCTGACAAATGCCCCTCTCCACAGTGTCTCCTTAAATCTCAGTCTCCAGGTCTGCCTTGTGAAGAGGGGTGGGGTGCTCTCCTCCTGAGACACCAGGCCAGCCTGCGCCGTTCCTGCCTTCTCTCCACTCTCCGTGCTCGGAGATCAGGAGGGGGTGGCCCTTGCTCATCACCTGAGCTCCTCATGTCCACTGCTTTCCCTCTCTTGGTCATCCTGCCCACTTTCCTCCCTGCTAACAAGCCATCCCGACCCTGAGGGGCCCTGGGCTGCCTCGATCTGCTCCTCCCCACATTCCTCAAAAGCCAATGAAGCTGCTTCCTCGATCTCCGTCAGCTGCAGCTCCAGCTCATCCTCCTCTGCAGATTCAGGCTCTGATGGGGGCATGACTTAAGAGCCGAGGTGGCGCAGTGGTTAGGGTGCAGTACTGCAGGCCACTTCAGCTGACTGTTATCTGCAGTTCAGCGGTTCAAATCTCACTGGCTCAGGGTTGACTCAGCCTTCCATCCTTCCAAGGTGGGTGAAATGAGGACCCAGACTGTGGGGGCAATATGCCGACTCTGTAAACCGCTTAGAGAGGGCTGAAAGCCCTAGGAAGCGGTATATAAGTCTAACTGCTATTGCTATTGTTATTGCTATGACTTAAATGTGGAAAGTTGGTTCATGGCCAGAGATTCTGTGAAACCCAGAAGAAAGTGAAGATAGTTAGAAATGCCAGCATTAAAAAAAAAAACACTCCAAAATATTATTGATCAGTAATTATAAAATGCCACTGTATATGGATGACCCTGGCGATGCTCTACTCCCAAGAAACCGATATGTTTCATTAAAAAAAGAAATGTGGTGGGTCTGAACACTGCTGGGCACAATATTAATAATCATAATAATTTCCTACAATGGATGCTATAAAAGGAGAAGACCATTTCTAACCGTCTCTGACTGTAAGCAAATTGACAAGAAAATTGTAATGTTATTATTTTAGCCACGTTTCTGTATTTTGAAAGCAAACGTAATATTGAATTTTTTACGGGTGCATGAAAGTTCTTCCCAAAATTGCCTTCCTTCAATACTAATAGAGTTAGGGCCACTTATTTGAACACAGTCAATGTGCAATTCAATAGCAGGCCTGGGGAAAAATGGAATTAAAATTGCACTTATGTGATTAGTATCTTCTTCATCATCATCATCACCGCTATCAAGATCATCTTGATTCACAACCAGCTTTATCTTTCTGGCTTCGTGTTTTTCCATTCAAAAGCAGAGCCCGCAGACTTTGCAAACCGATCATGCAGATTGGGGAAGAATATTCTCACTCCCATATATGTGAACCTGCTTCCGATTATATAGGCCACACTTGGAATACTGCATCCAGTTTTGGTCGCCACGATGTAGAAAAGATGTGGAGACTCTAGAAAGAGTGCAGAGAAGAGCAAGAAAGAGGATTAGGGGACTGGAGGCTAAAACATATGAAGAACAGTTGCAGGAACTGGGGATGTCTAGTTTAATGAAAAGAAGGACTAGGGGTGACATGATAGCAGTCTTCTGATATCTCAGGGGCTGCCCCAAAGAAGAGGGAGTCAAGCTATTCTCCAGGGCACCTGAGCGCAGGACAAGAAGCAATAGGTGGCAGCTAATCAAGGAGAGAAGCAACCTAGCACTAAGGAGAAATTTATTGACAGAATAATTGATCAGTGGAACAACTTGCCTCCAGAAGTTGTGAATGCTCCAATATGTTGGATAACCATTTGTCTGAAATGGTATAGGGTTTCCTGCCTAAGCAGGGGGTTGGACTGGAAGACCTCCAAGGCCCCTTCTAACTCTGTTATTCTATTCTATTCTATTCTATTCGCCGAGGTGGCGCAGTGGTTAAAGGCAGCACTGCAGACTACCTCAGCTGACTACAGTTCAGCAGTTCGGCTGTTCAAATCTCACCGGCTCAAGGTTGACTCAGCCTTCCATCCTTCCGAGGTGGGTAAAATGAGGACCCGGATTGTTGTTGGGGGCAATATGCTGACTCTGTAAACCGCTTAGAGAGGGCTGAAAGCCCTATGAAGCGGTATATAAGTCTAACTGCTATTGCTATTGCTATTGCTATTGCTATTGCTATTCTATTCTATTCTATTCTATTCTATTCTATTCTATTCTATTCTATTCTATTCTACTCTACTCTACTCTACTCCACTCCACTCCACTCTACTCTACTCTACCCTATTCTGTTCACCACAATATAAAAAATATGTTGAAACTCTGGAAACAATGAAAAGCAGAGCGATAGTGGTGATCAGGAGGGCTGAAGGCTAAAACATATGAAGAGTGGTTGCAGGACTGTGGTTATGTCCAGTCTAGTGAAAAGAAGAACTGGGTGACATGATAGCAGTGTTACAATATTTGAGGAGTCCAAAGAAGAGGCAGTCAAGCTGCTTTCCAAAGCACCTGAGGGCAGGACAAGAAACAATGGATGAAAACTAATCAAGGAGAAAAGCTACCTAAAAGGAGAAATTTCCGAACAGCGAGAACAATCAGCCAGTAGGTTATCTTGCCTTTAGAAGATGTGGATGCTCCAACATTGGAGGTTTTAAAGAAAGGACTTCTTAATTATTAATATTATGCCCCACAGTATTCAAACCCATCACATTTTTATAAATAAAATACAACAGTTTATTGGGAGTAGAGCATTGCCAATATACAATGGTATTTTATAATTACAGATCAATAAAAGTGTCAGTATGAAAGCCATAATTTGTTATTTTTAAGTCAGCATTTCTAACTAGCTTCACTGCCTTCTGAATTCTCACCTACCCTTCTCCCTTTCCAGCATCAATTTGTCTGAAATGATTTCCTGCTTGAGCAGGGGGTTGGACTAGAAGATCTCCAAGGTCCCTTCCAACTATGTTGTTCTGTTATTCAACTGGCTTACGTGGTTATCCGCTTGTACAAACCTCCTTTTTGAAAAAAAGAGAGAAATAACTCTCTTCTCATAACTCTGATACTGTTTCTCAGACTTGGCTGCCCATTCAACACAGTTGTACAGAGGAGTAAATATAATTTAGCTCATATTTGCCACATCCATAATTTTAAAAGACTAGCCAGGAATGAATTGGTTCCTTCCCTTGGCAGATAAGAAGGAGAAATAAATGCAATGGCTTAAAAGTATCACACTGCTGGCATACACACCACAAAAATTGTGGCATTGCAGACTGCTGCATAAATAATGAAAGCAGGCTCAAGGCTCCATGCAAAGCAGACCATAAATCATTCCAGAACAGTCAGTAATATGTGTCTGCTTGTGAGTTTGCTGTCTCCTTCCTATGTCCTTTCATCTTACGCCCCATTATGAAGTTTCTGTTCGGTGCAATTGATCAGGTTGGCTTTTCCCCTCTTTTGCAGGATGCAGGAGTTGCCTACAGATTAAAAGCGAAGTTGCAGATGTTGTTATCGGTTTGAAAAGTTAATTCAGGGGAGGGGGGAAAAAACAAGCCGGCAAGGACAAGATTACTTCTTGTCTTTTTTCATATGCAGATGATTGGCTTTGCTGAATTTTAAATAAAAATGGCCCTGGTGAAAATCTATCTGAAAAATCTGACTTGGAATAACAAGGGTTGGAAGGGACCTTGTAGGTCATTTATTCCACCCCTCTGCTCAAGCAGGAGACCCTATATCATGTCTTACATGTGGCTGTTCAGTCTCTTCTTGAAAGCCTCCAGTGATGAAGCTCCCATGACTTCCCCTGCCCCCATTGACACTATTCGGGTGACCCTGAGAGCACAAATAAACTTCCAAGTGGCCTCGAGGACTGTCAGAGAGAGAGAGTACTAATGATCTGATGGCTGCAAAGAATATAAATCCTCCCATTCTCCACCATCCAGTCAGAACTAAAGAAATGTATTGGATGAGAAGTGAAACATCTTCAAGGAAAAACAAGAAAGTCCAAATGTCTTTTGAAAACAGCACTTTTGGGTCCTAAAAGAATGCTTCGCTCTCTTGCCACAACTGTTATGTATTGAATGTATGTAGTTGTGTTAACTGTGCTAAAGTGAAACTAACCTTTAGATGACCCTAACTGTTAACTGTGCTAAAGTGAAACTAACCTTTAGATGACCCTAACTGTTAACTGTGCTAAAGTGAAACTAACCTTTAGATGACCCTAACTGTTAACTGTGCTAAAGTGAAACTAACCTTTAGATGACCCCAACTATTTTGCAAGCAAACATAAAGCATTTCTATTTGGTCACTCTTTTTCTAGTCCTATGATTGGTTAAGGCCCTGTGGGACTAGAATATAAACCAAAGGCATTTGCCTGCAGTTCCTCAGTTCCATTTTTGAGTCAATAAATGCTGTTGCAGCTGTATCTGTCTGGTTCTTGCCTACTGAAGCTGTATCTGTCTGGTTCTTGCCTACTCACAATAACAACAATCCAATTTTATTTTATTTTTTTAAAAAGTATCACTCTTTGGAGGTCTTTAAGCAAAGAAATTACTCTGGTTCACTCCCGATTATTAATTGGTACATGGCCTCTTATTTCAGGCTGTGAACCATCCTAAACTACATGTTAATCATTAATTTTAATAATGGGGGAGGGGTGGGCTCCTGAAGTAAGATGAATGTGTTTGCTTGTTGCCATTTGTAATATTCCTGTTAAGAGGTGGCTGCCTTCAACACATTAATGGGTTTGCCTCGTTTCTAATTCACGATTCTCTCTGCACGTTAACAAGATCTGCGGTTCAGCCTGTAAGACAATTGTTATGGTAAACTGACTTTCGGAAATTAGCTACACACCAGTTGGTCCAGAAACCTATTCCTCTGGACCATTCATGCACAAAATACCTTTGTGGAAAACCTTTTTTCCAAATGGGTGATGACTGGAATAACTCCAGATATCTGCCTGCAGAGGCCCCCTGCGTGACTGGCAGGGACACGGCCTTCTAGTCCGTAATCTTAAACCCTACAGGCAGGAGGAGGAGGGGGGAAAGAAAATATGCCCTCCTGATCTCACTTCAAATCCGGATGCCGTTTTAGATAAATGCCTCTCCTTTCAGGTTTTGTTCTCAAGGTGCAACGCAAAATCTAAAAGGACAAGGTGGGTTTGCTTTGCTTTGCATGAAAGGATTCATCACTGTTCTTCTTCCACCCAGACTGAATTTCAGATAGCTAATGAGAGGTTCCAATTTGATGCAGAGAGAATAACAGAATAATGGTGTTGGAGAAGGTCTTCTTAGTTACAGAATTGGCTGATGCCACACAAACTGAATTCCTCTTTGAAAAGTAGCTAGCAGAGAAATGTTCTTTTGGGTTCAGTTCCAAGTGGGGAAAAAGACACCAGATTCATGGAGGCTGTTTGGAACGATGGTTTTAATGGTGGACAGGATCACATGCCTTGAAGATGTTGGGTGAAGAAGAAGAAAAGGAAAGGATTGCTGAGTGTGCCTGAGGTTTATACCCTCTTGAGGCTTTTGAGTTTGAGCTTGTATTCTGTTTGATTGTCTGACTCCCATGGGGCCACACAGGAGCAAATCTGTAGGCTGTCCAGAGTCCCAAGCTTGGTTGAGATGGATGATGTAATCTTCCCAGGTGCCATGTGGTGAGGTTCTGTTGTTAGATGGGTCTTATTATGTCCTGGATGCCATGTCTTTTGTGTTGCATATGAGTTGACTCAGGCCTTAATGGCCCATTGACAAAGGTGTGGGAGATGAGTTTCTATCTCCCTTTTAGGGGAAATATTCTGCCCTTTTAATATTTCCTAAAATATCTCATTTTCCTAGGAGAGGGATGTGTGCTAACTTCCTACAACAAGGTAACAGAGTTGGAAGAGACCTTGGAGGTCTAACCCCTCTTCAAGCAGATGATCCTATACCATTCCAGAAAAGTGTCTCTCCAGACTCTTCTTAAAAGACTCCACTGATGAAGCACCTGTTATGTCCCAGCTGAAATCTGCCAGATGGCCTTGGCCCCATCTCTGCCTCCAATGCAGAACCCTCATCTGAGCCTTTCCCAGTCTCCAGGACTGGCCCATTTTCCTCCCCAACCTTCTCACTGTCCGACTCTGCTGCCAACTCTGCTGGCCACTGGTGAGCCACAACACAAAGCTACATTTGCCCTCTACTAAGTTTTAGTAAATGTTGGTTGTGGCGTGACTGGTATGACTTCAGTAAGTGACATTTGAATTGTCCCCAAAGTGCTTTTTCAAAAGGCAACTGGACTTGGTATTTCCTTGAAAATGGTTCGTTTCTTATCTGAGAAGCTTTTTCAGCTTCTTCAGAACTGAACAAGCTTCTTGGATGAGAAATGAAACATCTTCAAGAGAAAAAAAAATCCCAGTTGACTTTTGAAAAAGCACTTTGAGGACAAGCATGACCACGATGACTGAGAATTTCCTGACATTTGAATTCTTTCTCTGGTCTTTTTCTTGGTACCATCAATATGCCAGTATCCCTGTAATTTCCCAGAAGCTGTCTGAAAGTAAGGACTGATATAAGAATCAGAGCTGGTGAAAGAATAAACAAAAGCAGCAATAGGCAATACATAATATTATAAGGAAATGTTGATTGATTGATTGATACTGCTCTTGGTGGTGATGCAATATTAGTAGGTGCTAAGCTGATAGCATCATTTCACTCATCTCCATGCAACTGACCTTAAACTAATATATTTGTGTATGTGTGGGGGATATCTTTTCTAGGAAAACACCTATGGATTATGACAAACAATATATCCTACTTGCTATAACAAAACACCTTTACTTTGCTTCTAAATTTTTTTTCTTCCTTCCTTTCCTTCTTTTCCTCCCTCCTTCCTTTTTATTTCCCATCCTCCCTCCCCATGTCTCCTCCTTACTATCCGTCCTTCCTTCCTTCCCTCCTTCCTTCCTTCATTTCCTCCTTTTCCTCCCTCATTCCTTTTTATTTTCCATCCTCCCTCCTTATGTTTCCTCCGTACTATCCTTCCTTCCTTCCTTTCCTTCTTTTCCTCCCTTTCTCCTTCCTTTTTATCTTGCATCCTCCCTCCCTCCCACCCCATGTCCCTTCCGTCCGCCCTTCCTTCCTTCCTTCCTTCCTTCCTTCCTTCCTTCCTTCCTTCTTTCCTCACCCACTCACCCACTCACTCACTCCTTTCACCTTTTAAAATATAAACCAAAGATATATGAATATATTCTCAAAATCAAAAGTATGTTACGGTTCATGACTAAATTATGCTTTATTTTAAAATGCTAATATAGTCCATCTACAGTGGATTGGCTATTTGTGGAAGAAGATGACTGTGAGGTCAAATTCTGATCACTTGATGTCATTTGCATCCTTCATGTAGTTGATACAATTGGTGTCATTTTCAGCAAGCCCTTGATGTAATTGCCACTAATCCATTAAACTGGGGAGTTGGAGCTTAAACTCTGAGTCAAAAATGATCTTATTGTGTCTAAATGGAGATGTCCTAAGCTAAATTGAATTGTAATAATTGAAAAAAATGAGTAACCATGTTAAGCTTGATCAAGTGATATCAAAGACTTTTGGGATGCTTTTGTCAGAAATAATCAAGTAGGTTAAAAATGTAGGACTTCATCTAACAAGCGATAACTTTGAAAGTTTGTTTTATTCTGTTGGAAAAGCGGAGTGAATTATACTTCAGCTTCATTCACAGGCAGAGAAAAAATGAGGTCACTGAGAACCTGTGTCCACTGTCTTTCAGAAGGACATCATAAGATTGACTTGGCCTAGGTAAGACCATTTGCAAAGAGCTTTCTTTCCTTTCTCATTTTGTACCGTGTCTATTAGATTGTCAGTTTGCAGGTAAGATTTGTCTCTTTCAAAGTCTATTCAGTGCTTGGAAAATTTTTACTGCCCCCAAAACCTTTAACAACAACTCTCTTTGTGATTATTTGCCACGGGAACAAATAACAGGAAACATTATCAAAACAGAAGGTTAAGAGGAAAACACTGGAGCAAATTCACGCAATGAAATCCTCAGTATTAGCGCTCCAACCAGGAACATTTATTTAAGCGATTTCATTCTCTCTTTCTCCTGTATCATTCTAAATGCAGCTCCTTTCCTGTTAAAAATATTCCTTCTTTGATGGCTCATGAGTCCCCAGAGTAAAGAACAACCCACTGGGAGAAAGAATTCAGCTCCTGGAAAATGTGAGATAAGTAATTGCCTATCATTTATGAATATTCATGTAAACTATCAAAATAATCTTGGCACCGAATTTATGAATTGTTATGACTCTCCAGATGTTACCAGAGCATCTACAGTCAATTCTAGTAGTGCCAAAATGTTGATTCACGGGTAATGTTTTCATCTCCGCCATGACTCCATGACATGTCCATGTTTCAACACTGGATATTGAATCATTGGGATAGGTAACTCTGATTCAAGATGTCAAATAATGTATTTTTTTTGTCCCTCTTGTATCCTTTTTACACAGTCTAGTGAAAACACTCACTTAAAATCTATACAAAGTACTTTGAAAGACTGAACTTTATTAAAATAGAGATTCAAGAATGATTGTCCTCTTGTATCCAAAGAAGTCTCCATGGTCATGTGGCCAACATGACTAAACACCAAAGGTGTACCGAATCCTGTTACCTTCCCACCAAAGGTGGTTCCTATTTTTCTACTTGCATTTTACATGCTTTCGAACTGCTAGGTTGGCAGAAGCTGGAACAAGTAATGGGAGCTCATGCGGTTATGCGGCACTAGGGATTCGAACCGCCAAACTGCCGACTTTTCTGATCTACAAGCTCAGCATCTTAGCCAGTGAGCCACCGCCTATCTGTCAGTTAATCATGGCTAACAGCTTTTTCAAAAGGCCTGGCATGGAATTATCATTCTGTATGATTTCTAACAAGTGCAAATGTTGGAGCTTCGGAATGGGCACAGTTGTTCAGAGATAACTGCAGACTCCAACAGTTTAATGAAAACAACTAAGCTGTTGTGATGCAAGCTCCACCATTTGTGTACTTGTGAATGATGTCGTGATGCAGGTAGAAATGGGACAGAGCTTCCATCTCAATAGCATGAGTCTCATTTTTGTCTCACTGTCCTCGCCTTTTCTGTCCCTCATGGACATTCTGTGTCCAGATAATGAACAACATCACAAAGCATGAAAAGAGTTTCAGAAATGAAACTCCAAGCCTGTAATCTTCTGTGTGCTTACCTAGGAGGAGAACTCCTTAAACAAAGTGGAATGTCCTTTTGAATAGCAAGACAAAAAAAAATGGTAGCATTAGATGTTGCGACATCTCTTTTTTTAAGCCCCTTCAGGCACTAAAGATACTTGAAAAGTGATTCAACAGAACATTGAAAATGATGTTGACTCAACTTCAAAAGCATTTTAAACCTACCCATTGTCAATCTTTCCTTTGTAAAGGCTGAATAACAGAATGGCGTATGAAGTGAAGAGAGCCCACCAGGAAATAATTTTTAAAAAAATTGAGGGAAAAGGATAAGGAAAAGTTAGCTCAAAAGCAACCTTGGGCATTTTTTTTCACAAGCTCATTCTTTGAAATAAAATTGGAAATGAAAACAATTATAAAATACCCATGAAGTGAAAACGTGAGCTAAGGAAAACACGATGATGGAAAATGAACCAATTTAAATATGTCGTCAAAGAAGAAGCAAACAATTCAAACTATATAACTATTTTCCCCTGATGATTTACACAGTGATATTTATTGGAATCCTTCCTATATTCCATGCTACAAATATCTGTTTTTTTTGTCTATTTCATCTGTCAATGTAGCAATGACAGATAGCGCCAAAGAAATGAGGCCTTTGAACTCTGGTGCTGGAGAAGACTCCTGCGAGTCCCTTGGACTGCAAGGCGATCAAACAGGTCAGTCCTAGAGGAGATCCACCCTGATTGCTCTTTAGAAGGCCAGATCCTGAAGAGGAAACTCAAATACTTTGGCCACCTAATAAAAAGGAAGGATTCACTAAAGAAGAGCCTAATGCTGGGAAAGATTGAGGGCAAAAGAAGAAGAAAGGGACGACAGGGAATGAGGTGGCTGGATGGAGTCACTGAAGCAGGAGGTGGAAGCTTAAATGAGCTCCAGAGGTGGTGGGCATGAAGGCCTGGAGGAATGTTGTCCATGGGGTTGCGATGGGTCAGACATGAATTCATAACAAACAACAATATAGTGATCACTACTTCCACAGTCCCGGACAACTGCTTATTTCGCATTAATATGTGTTGCACACACTTAACTCAAGTTACTCTTACCTATTTTAAAAATCTGTTTAAGATTGGTTGCCGCGCGAGCGATTGTGGGTGCACCCCGGTACACCCATGTTACACCTATCCTCTGCGAGCTGCACTGGCTACCGATCAGTCTCCGGATATGCTTCAAAGTGCTAGTCGTAACTTATAAAGCTCTTCAGGGTATTGGATCTGGGTACTTGAGAGACCGCCTGCTGCCAATTACCTCCCAAAGACCCATTAGATCACACAGGATTGGCCTCCTCCGGGTTCCGTCTACTAGCCAATGCCATCTGGCTACTACCTGGGGGAGGGCCTTCTCTGTGGCAGCTCCGGCCCTCTAGAACGAACTCCCCCCAGGGATTCGGACCCTCACCTCTCTCCAGGCCTTCCAAAAAGCCGTCAAAACCTGGCTTTGCCGGCAGGCCTGGGGTTGATGAGTTCCCCTCTCCTCTCGACTTGTGTGGTTGCGTGATTCTTGCTTATTTTAATTATCTGTATTCTGTTCTATGTTCCCCTTTTCCCCTTTTTGAGTTGTTCGCTGCCCTGAGTCCTTCCCGGAGAAGGGTGGCATACTAATAATAAAATTCAATTCAATTCAATTTTTTAGTATCTCAAACCTAACTGTAAGTTTTTCCTTCTACTATTTGCATCTATACATTTGCATCCTCTGATTACACAAACTCTATACGGAGTTCCAGAGAAGCTACCTTTATCTTCTATTTATTTACTGGCCACTCAAATATTCTCTGGACATTTGGCTTTGCTTGAGCTTTATTTATAAGGAATATGAAATATAACACCCTTGAAAAAAAGTAGAAGATTTCTACCAATAAAAAAATGCTTAGTTGGGAAAGGAGTATTGTGTGAACTTTAACCTGTGAGTGTGGCATAAAGATGGTATATTTGGGGGGACTGGGGCTGATTTAAATGTTTGGGTTATTATTCACCTACCGACTGTAGAATTAACTTTTAATTCACCTCTCAGCATAAAGTCAGTGTGTATATTTATGAATTTGTTCAACTGTAAATGATTAATACAGACAATCCTTAACGTATGACCATAATTGAACCCAGAATTAATTTTGCCAAGTGGGAAATTTGTTAAGTGAGTTTTTCGCTATTTTATGACTTTATTTGCCACATTTGTCATGTGAATTGGTGCAGTTGTTAAATTAATTTACCCTTGCATGTCATCACTCTGCTAAACAACTAATTCCCACATTGTCAAATTATTACTAAGACTATATTACTATTCTTCTTCTCATTCTTCCTATTACTATCTCTTCCTACTTATAACTATAACCTTGTTGCTTGTAGCTTTACAATATATATTGTTTTATTTAATTTCCTAGTATGATTTTGATTGCTTCTTTAATATCCTATGACTATCACTGTTGTCTCTTACGGTTCTTGATGAATGCATTTTTGTGTACACTGAAGTCTTAGGCACTGAAGATGTTCTGTTCTGTTCTGTTCTGTTCTGTTCTGTTCTATTCTATTCCATTCCATTCCATTCCATTCATTCTATATTTTGTTAGTCATTTTATTTTGCTGTACTCCTATTCTATTCTATTCTATTCTATTCTATTCCATTCCATTCCATTCCATTCCATTCCATTCTGTATTTTGTTAGTCATTCTACTCTACTCTGTTCTATTCACATGGTTCTTAAGTAAATCCAGATTTTCCACTGACTTTGCTCGTCATAAGGTCAAAAAAGGTGATCACATGACAACAGGAGGTCATAAATATGAACCAGTTGTCAAATATCCGAATGTAAATCATATGACCATGGGGATGCTGCAATGGTCATAAGTGTGAAAAATGGACATAAGTCACTTTTTTTCGATGCAGTTGTAACTTTGAACACTCACTAAATGTACTGTGGTAAGTCAAGGACTTACCTGTATGGTGCTTCAGTCGAACCCAACTCTGAATCGCTGACACACAATCGTAAATAAGATTTAAGAAGAACAGTATTTAAGATACAAATAATATTTTAACGCCAAAAGCACCGGTAGGAAGTCAGGCTTTACAATTATTAGTTCCCTGTTAGACGAGGGAGCCGCTGATAACATGCTTACTCTCAAGGCCCGTTGAAAAGGCAGATGTGTGTGAGGTCATCTAGATTCAATAAAGAACCCTTGTGGAATAACCTATTTCTTTTTTTCCAGAGGAGACAGATCACCTATTCAGAAAACACACAACTGCTTACAGTGGTGAATTGACCGCTGGAAGCAGTGGCGGATCAAGGCTCATTGGTGCCCTAAGCATTGAAAAATCTTGATGTGTCCCCCCCCTCCTTTGTACATACAAATCTTCATTGGTTTTTATTTTCTTTCTCAACTTATGTGGTGCCCCCTTTGGGCCCAGTGGCCTAAGCGCATTCTTAGTCTGCTTAATGGTTAATACACCACTGGCTGGAATGGAAAAAGTTATTAATTGAGACTTATTAAGAGACAAAAGCGTTGGAAGAAATATCCATCTGGTTCAGTTCCAAGTGGGGAGAAAGACATTGAAACCATGAAGTCTGATTGGAAAGATGGTTTATTGATGGACAGGATGACCAAGCAAGTGACATTCTAGGTAGCTGACCACATGGAATGGGGAGAGAGAGGGTTATTTATACCCTCTCTTGAGCCTTGCCCTTGAGCTTCCTGTTCCCATGCAAGCTATTGGCTGCTGTAGGGGTCATAGCTAACCTTGTAGGTTTTCTGAGTCAAGCTCGGTTGAAGCTTGCTGCGTAATGCACTGATGCAGCAAGTCCTACAACAAGGGATTTGTTGCGCAATTCCTATTGTGATTGAATGGTTTTGCCCTGAAGGATTGTATTTGTATTGTATTTGGTTTATTTGTATGCCGCCCTTCTCCAGGAGGGACTCCCATCCCATCATCCTGGAGCTGAAGGTCTTTTGTTAAATAGGCTGGCCCAGTCTTTCTTAATGTGCACCAAATATCTGCTGGGGACAGGGAGCTGAAACTCCGAGTTTCTGTCTCCCTTAAGATTTCCATTCCTCTTTTAGGGGAAATATAACATTCTGCTTTTTTAAATATTTGATTCTTCTAGGAGCAGAGGTGGGCTCCTACCAGTTCAGACTGGTTCGGCCAAACCAGTAGTGGTTTTGCGACCTAGGTCACTGGAACAAGCAGTGACGCAGGCCTGCAATGCCCCCAGATTGGTTCTCCTATAGGGCTGCCATTTTGATTTTCAGTTCTGTGCATGAGCACAACAATTGTAATTGCGCAAAAATATTGTTTTCTTTTTTTAATGTTTTGCGCATGTGCCGACCTATGTTTGTGCAACTGTGCATATGCACAGAGCACAGACCTGGCATGCACGCAAGCAAAGTGAGCATGCGCACCCAAAATTTTTATGCACACCGAATGCCTGGACCAACCCACCCTGTCTAGGAGGGGTGACTTCAGAACCCATGACCTGGGAGATTTTCCAAGATTACAACTCCAGTGGGCTATGCAAACTGTGGATGATGGGCAATACAGTCTTGTTTGGAGTGAGTTCTCTTAACATAATGGACGGTGTTACTTAGTTGTGTAATGAAATGTCTGTAAAGAAACGACCAAGCTCGAAAGCATCTAAAGCCATAGTGTCACAACTAAAGGTGTGTTGTTCCTGGCCTGAGGTGAATCTGCACATTTCAATTGACCTGAAAAATCAATTGGAAAAAAAAATCCAACTAATTCAACTTTCAAATGAGTTCAGAAAATTCATACCAAATATCATCAGTTCTATATTTCAGACGAAGCCTGATTTAGACTAATTGGGGCCAACCATCAAAAAACATATTTAGACCTGTGAACAGCATCTGGATTGGCCCCAATTGAATCCAAATCAATTTATTTACGTTCAGCTCAAAGAGGGAAGGGGGAAAACCTCCGTCCATAAATTTTAGATTCTGAATTAGTCCAAATCTATCGGTCATGAACGCATGAATATTCATACATCATTAGACTTTGTTTCATCATTAAACTTTGTCTCGAATTCCACTGAAATGGGCAGTTTTACAAAATATGAAGCAAATAGGCAAACGAAACTGGCTTTGTATCTTTGAAAGGCAATTGATCAGAAACATGTTGAAAGAAAGGAAGAAAAGAAAAGAATAAAGGAAGACAGAAAGAAAAGAGAAAAGAACAGAAAAAAGAAAGAATGAAAAAGAAAGGCAAGAAAAAAGAAAAGAAAGAAAGAACAAAGAAAAAGAAAGAAAGAAAGAAAGAAAGAAAGAAAGAAAGAAAGAAAGAAAGAAAGAAAGGTCAAGAGAAATGTTATATGTTATTGATTTTATCTGCTGTGTTATTTTATAATTGATGATTTTTATGTTTTTATGTTGTAAGTCACCCAGAGTTGTTAGAAATGAGATGGGTGGCAAATAAAATTCAAAATGAATGAACAAACAAATAAGACCTTCCACCAATTATTATTTTTTGTGAGAGTTTGATGGCAGCTAAAAGTGTATTTGATAATTATATTTGTCATAGATGTTTCTCATTTCCAGGAGCAAAACAATGAACCTACAGGTGAAACTCGAAAAATGAGAATATCGTGCAAATGTTCATTTATTTCAGTAATGCAACTTAAAAGGTGAAACTAATATATGAGATAGACTCATTACATGCAAAGCAAGATAGTTCAAGCCGTGATTTGTCATAATTGTGATGATTATTAACTTTTGCACAATATTCTAATTTTTAGAGTTTCACCTGTACTTCTACAACTGTTCTCAATGTGATAAGACAAGACCTTTATCTATTTAAACTTATTGTTGGAAAAGGAGAGTGCAAATAAATTGCATATTAAATTTTGGTAAGACACTCTTACAGAAGAGCGTGGTGTAGGGTTTCCTATCTAAGCAGGTTGGACTAGAAGACTTCTAAGGTCTCTTCAACTCTGTTATTCTATTCTATTCTATTCTATTCTATTCTATTCTATTCTATTCTATTCTATTCTATTCTATTCTTATCTCCAGTGGCTTTCAGGCTATAATACTAAATGGTAGTTAGTAATTACAAATATATGTAATTAGATATATACTGTATTTATTTATCTATGAAATTAGAACTTCAAACATAAAGTAGCATCGATGCCTTATGGTCGGCCAGCTTCAGCAATCAATTACTTAGAGCTTGAAAAAAATTCTTTTCAAACATTACACATATAACAAGTTCTACATTATAATAAACAATTCAGAAAAAACAGCAATCCACTTTCAATCCAATGTCTGGAGAAATAATGCTTCTCATTGTAATATTTGCCAATAAACGTGCATAAAAGGCTGCACACTCTTATGTATTAGTGCTGAGAAAGAAAGAAAAATGAATGAGGTGAAGAAAATATATCTGATTTTTTCTTTCTATGCACCTTATTTTGTTTTCTTTTTCTAATGCTAACATACACACATGCTAATGTATGTTAACATGTCACACAGAAAGTGTTATTACTATCACCCTTGGAGTGTTTCCACTTCTAATTCTGGCTGATTGCTTTCTTTAATTAAACAAAGAGAGGAGGAGGAGGAGGAGGAGGAGGAGGAGGAGGAGGAGGAGGAGGAGGAGGAGGAGGAGGAGGAGGAGGAGGAGGAGAAGGAGAAGGAGAAGGAGAAGGAGAAGGAGAAGGAGAAGGAGAAGGAGAAGGAGAAGGAGAAGGAGAAGGAGAAGGAGAAGGAGAAGGAGAAGGAGAAGGAGAAGGAGAAGGAGGAGAAGGAGAGGAAGGGGAAGAAGGAGGAGGAGGAGAAAGAGGAGGAGGAGGAGAAGAGGAAGAGGAAGAGGAAGAAGAAGAAGAAGAGGAAGAGGAGGAGGAGGAAGAGGAAGAGGAAGAGGAGGAGGAGGAGGAGGAGGAGAAGAGGAGGAAGAAAAAGGAGCTGCAGGATATATTTGGTAAAGGAACATATATGTCATCATTCAACTACATTGTGATTACATCACAGAGAAAGAAAGTCATTCTAGAAGAATGCCATCATGTCAAGTCAGAATCCTTGAGCATTAACACAATACTCGCAAACTAAACGAGACCTTTCATTTACATTTTAAACATTGCTTTCACTTATTACACTTTTTCATAAGATGCAGTCCCCGTGATCTCCCGTTAGCCTTGACGTTCTCCTGAGCTCCTGCAGACTTTTCTGCATGCTTTGGTCAGAAGAGCAGCAAGGGGGAAACTCCAGCGTTCCCCCACCCCCCCCATCAACCAGGCCAGGTTTTTCTGAAAATGGCAGGAATTGTGGCTCCGAGCGGGCTTCTCTGTTAATCACGCCTTAATGCCTGGCTCTGGTTCATGCGATTTGATGCCTCTGAAAGAGTCCCTCGGGCTGATCTGCATGCCTTGGCTTTGCAAACGGGAGGGGAAAAAAGGGTCCTTCCTTTCCACATGGTTGGATTCCTGTCAGGGTGGAAACCAAAGGCTTATGGAGAGATATAGAGGATTTGCCCAGAAGTGTTTGGGTGTCAGAGGAACTGTGTCAACTCATTGGATAGAAGCAAAAGGACGATATCTGGGTCTAAACCAAAACCAACCTCAGATTCCATTGAAGTCTGTGGAAAGCTCTTGAGGCCTTTAATTGGATTTAGATCTGGTTCTTGGCTTACTCCCCAATTACAGCTGGTCTTTTTTTCTTAATGTACCCAAATGCTTGCCGAAGCAATGTTAAGATGTGCAAGGGTTAGGAGGGACCACAAACAACAAACTTTTCAGGAAAAAAAAGTTATGGATTTCATTTCAAGAAGAAAATAGCCTTTTTCCTCTTTAAATCAGCATTTTGCATTGACTGGTGTGAAACAATATTGTTTCTGGTTCCCCCAGAGTGACATATGCACTGAAAGGAACACAAAGTACATACAGTATTGATGACATTCAAAGAACACACAGAAAATTTTGCGTCACTAAACGGGGAGACCTACCCTATGCTCTCCAAACACTGACTGTACATAGAAAGCTAGCTTGTAGGGGAGCTAAACCATAGTTTCTTTTCCTGGTCTTTTGGTTTTTTATAGGGCAGGACAAGAAGCATGGATTGGGTATGTCTAGTTTAATAAAAAGAAGGACTCGGGGAGACATGATAGCAGTGTTCCAATATCTCAGGGGTTGCCACAAAGAAGAGGGAGTCAAACTATTCTCCAAAGCTCCTGAAGGCAGAACAAGAAGCAATGGGTGGAAACTAATCAAGGAGAGAAGCAACCTAGAACTAAGGAGAAATTTCCTGACAGTGAGAACAATTAATCAGTGGAACAGCTTGCTCCAGAAGTTGTGAATGCCCCAACACTGGAAGTCGTTAAGAAGATGTTGGACAACCCTTTCTCTGAAGTGGTGTGGGGTTCCCTGCCCAAGCAGGGGGTTGGACTAGAAGACCTCCAAGGTCCCTTCCAACTTTGTTATTCTATTCTGTTCTACGGATGTTTATTTCCTTCTGACATGTAGGTGTTTCTTAGGACAATTGGAATCAGAACCCAATTCATTTTTTTCATCATGTAAGTCCTGCTTTTTAGGCAGAAGATGTTATCTCTTCTAAATTTCCTTTCTCTAGCACCTAAATGCATCTCTCCTTGAAATCCCTTGTCAAATACATATTTATTCAGGAGAGATTGAAAATTGCAATTTATCATTAATGTTGTCACCTTTCTAATAGTAACAATGATGAAGATTTCTATTCTCAGTAGAAGTCTATTTTAAAACCTGTGTGTGTGTGTGTGTGTGTGTGTGTGTGTGTGTGTGTGTGTGTGTGACTCTGTGTGTGTGTGTTTTATTTGACCCCTGAGTATCTGTAACCTATTTCTAAGTAAGTGAACAAATACAGGAATTATAGAGGAACTAAATGTTGTCCAGGGGTGGGTTTCAACCGGTTCGTGGCGGTCCCCGCGAACCGGTTGGTCGGTGAACCCGGAAGTAAGTAACTTCTGGAACAGCGAAGGGCCCACCTGCCCGCTCGCGCTCCTTACCCGGTTTTGACAGGTTCTACGCTTCCACGCATGCGCAGGACGCATACAGCGCCTGCGCGATCCTCCAGGAGCAGCTGGAGCATCGCACAGACGCTAGTACGCATGCGTGCACTGCGCGTGTGCACGAGGATTCCGCCGGCCCCGTTCCAACCGAACCGGTTGGAACGGGGCGAGAAACCCACCCCTGATGTGGTCCTTCCCCCTTAATAGTCTGGAAGCTGAGTCATGGCACCTGGTACTACTTCTCATTGTGGTTTGAAAACTTTTGCAAAAGGTTACAAAAGCTTCTTGAATGAGAAGTGAAACCTCTTCAAAAGAAAAGAAAAAACGAAGAAAGTCCAGTTGCCTCCAGAAAAAGCACCTTTGGGACAACCATGATCTGGAAGACTGAGAATCCCTATAGACTTTTGGCTTGAAACTTTTCTCTCCTTATCCAAGTAGTTTCTTCAGTTTTCAGTCACCTTAATAGGTTTTAGAAGTTCACACTTCAAAAATATGAGGTGTTTGGGGGTTCACATTGATTCCAGCAGAGAGACGCAGGGGCTAAGATGCTGAGCTTGTCAATCAGAAAGGTCGGCAGTTCGGTGGTTTGAATCCCTAGCCCCTCGTAATGGAGTGAGCTCCCATTACTTGTACCAGCTTCTGCGAGCCTAGCAGCTTGAAAACATGTAAAAATGCAAGTAGAAAAAATAGGAACCACCTTTGGTGGGAAGGTAACAGTGCTACGTGCACGTGTTTAGTCATGCCGGCCCCATGACCACGGAGGCATCTTCAGACATCATTGGCTCTTCAGCTTTGAAACAGAGATAAGCATCACCCTTTAGAGTCGGGAACGACTAGCACATATGTGCAAGTGGAATCTTTATCTTTACCTATTGACTCCAGTATCATTCTTCTCTTCATTAAAAAGTCAGTACGAATTCCATGTCCTTAAGAAATCCACTCTCTCAAGTAATTATGTCTCTCTTTGGACATAACATCTCACTTGAAATATATATATCTGTCCATCGGCTCGTCATAAGAGACCATCCAGACAGAAACCCAATATTTTTACTGTTGCCTTTGTTACATTTGTGTTGTGTTTGTGCTGATAAATAAATAAAGGGAGACTAGTATAGATCTATTTCAAGCTGTTCAGCTCTCATCAGCTAGCCATACCCTTACTGGGATTCGAACCTGGGCTGTATTACATATTAGGCAGATGTGTTAACCACTAAGCCACAAGGTTCTCCTCCTTTATCAGCTGAGCCAGGGAAATAGGTATGTATGTATGTACGTGTGTGTGTGTGTGTGTGTGTGTGTGTGTGTGTGTGTGTACGTACATATCTCCTCAAATTGAAGCATAACTACAACTGTCTCCATTCCCATAATATTCTTGGAATGCTTCACTATAATTTATATTATCTTTGTCTTGGATTAAGTTACTTGGAACTCAATTTAAACTCAACTGGAAGTATTTTGTACCTACTATTTACTGTTAAATTTTCATCATATCCTTGTTTGGCTAGCAATGACTGTTTCTTTGGATTTTTGGAAGGAAATTGTAAAATTGAAGGCTGGAATATCACCATTAGCAGCACTTCTATCCCAGGTTGTCCTGATACTCTAGGCATCATGATAAAGACAAGGAGATGTTAAGCAATTGGCCTTAAAATTACTCACTGTACACTGTCAAAGGTGGATTAAGACTCAGTCCATGTCTGATATCTTGCTTTTCATTCTGCTTTTAAAGACTGCTGTCACTCATAGGGTTATGATAACTACATTATCCTAACCTTTTTTCCAGAGACTTCAATATTCTCAACTTTTGCCAATTTCAACTGGCTACGCCTTAGTTTGGGTGGAAGGGGGAGGCTGTATCAAATGCCAGGGAAATCAGGAGATTCAGGCAGTTCAAATGAGTATAAATATTTATTGTAAGTTTAAGAATCTGACCAACTAACAGTCAAGAGAAATGAGCAGGAGATAAGAAAGGCATTCAAGGTGGGGTGGACTTAGATCTTGCAAGCACGCAGGGATTCATGACTTATGATGTGTTTGACCCCTCCTTTGGGTTCAGCCTGGTCATTTCCTACAAGGAAGTGGGAGAGATTCAGGGGAAGGAAAGGGACAGCCAACGATAGTGAGAATATTACTTTCTTGTTGTTATTTGTTTCCCCCATCGATGAGTTCATAAGGCTAAAAACTCCCACAAGACAATCAGGAATTCAGAACATTTATTGCAAGAGCTGAATAACTGTAAATAACGTTGAACTGGCAAAGCAGTAACAAGGAAAACTGTTTAGATATTTATTCAGTCAAAGTCATCAAACACCCCTCACAAACGGACGTAAGTACCGTAGTAATAAGCAATGCACCCCTAGCCCATTATATGCTCTTATACTGTGGAGGAAATAAAATAAGAACTGCTATATACAACACAACTTCAGTTAGTTTAATTTTTTTTTTGACATTGCTGTTGTTGGTAAAAAGAAATTAACCACTGATATTTTCAACTTTTATTGTCTGAGTTCATTTGAAGACGAATGTTTAACTGTGGCACAAGATAATTTTTTACTTTTAATTTCCCTCTAAGGACGATTTCTCCCCTATGTTGCATGCTATTTGTTTAATTTTTTTTTGTCATGCCTTAAGAAAACAAAAAGCCTAAGATTGTTGGTTAGGATTTGTTAGACATGCAACTGAGATCTTATTACATTAGAGTCACTTTGTTGGTTCTTTTTCAAGTGACAGTGAAACTGGTTATTTGCCAGGCATTGACCAACGATGAGAACAAACAGTTAAACAGCAAGAAGTAGAGACTTAGCTCTTTCATTTTTCCCCCCAACTAGCCTACCAGGAGAATGCTTGGTTACATTATGAAGGCACAACACATTAAATATTTTTTGTGGCTATGATCTAAAAACACTTGTGTTACTACAACATCAAGGCAGATGATGATCAACACAATTGGTGCCATTTCAGCAATAAGAACTGTCCCAAATTAAAAAGAAAACACAGACATCACTCAAGTGTAAAGAAATCAACTGCTAGAGATTGGTGCTGCATGGCACAATTACCTTGGAAATTTGACTTCCCATGCCCCATGAAGAAACATGGGTTCTGGAATATCTTTCGTTAATTTCACTGGGACTCACGCAGCCAACCTTCTTAATGGACTGTGTCCATAGCAAATAACCCTCCATTGCTTTTGATCAACATCCGTGTGAGTGTGCAACCCACACACTGCAACTTTGCTATCAAGGTCAACCCATCCAGCTGCCATCACAATTGATGGCCCCCCCGTCGCTCCTTTTCGATTCCAAATCAGGAATAGTATAAGGGGGAGAAAAAAATCATCATAATTGTGGCTGAAATCTCAAAGCCCTTGTTTCAAGTGTATTTATAGTTTAGAACTAGCAAATGGAATTTTCTTTTTTTTTAATTAGAGAAAAAAAAAGGTGAAATCAAAACTCCCACCCACCCGATCCCTTTATTTGCTCTGTTTTATTTTGTTTATTTAACACAAGTGTTTTGAGTTCCTTGGAATATGGTGTGTCAGACAGATTATTTCACACGAAACACCATCACCAAAACAAACATTTTCTTTTCTTTTAAAGAAAAGGAAGGAATGAAATAAAGTAGGGGACAAAAATAAAAATAAAAAGTAACTGTGAAACACAGAATTATGCTACAGTATTTTTAGGTGAACGTTATAAGTACACAAAAGTTATTAGTAATAATTTGTTCTATTTACAAGTACTTGAACACTGATTGACTTAACAAGTGTCCACTAACGTTGTTAATAGCACAGTAGGTTTAATGTTTGCAGTTTTAGTTGTTTTGTTTCAGTAAAGATGTCAAGTATAGCAGTCCCAGCACAGGTTCAATGGCGACAATAACACAATTTTCTAATTGGATATACTTTCTAAGAATTGCAATTCATTTCTCTCTCTTTCTCTCTCCTTCTCTCACTCACTCACTCACTCACACAGACATACACGCAGTATTCTCTTTTTCGCTCATTCTTCCAATATACTTTTTCTACTGTTTACAGCAGCAGTCCAGGGTAAAAATAAAAAATATCTTTTTTTAAAAAAAGCTAATTAACAGCCCCACCCCATTATCCCCAATAAATTGAAAAAGAAAGAAAGAAAAAAACCAGGATATTTGCCAACGGGAGAGGATCTCTGTAAGAGTTTGATTATGTCTATGTAACAAAAAAAAAAACCACACAACTAGTAGAAATGCTGTTGCATTGTAGTTCAATGGAGCTATCCCACAGTTATGCATATCTCAGCTATGTGACGCATAGTTCTAGAGGTCTACCCAGTACATAAAGCTCTGACACACACACACACGGTATTAGCAAGTCTAACTAGGCTAAAGTCCCTGCTCCAAAGAAACCATTCCTTATAGCTGGTTTTCCTTCGGATTCTCCACGGCTCCTGTTGCATGTTTATAGGACTTCAAGTTGGCCAAAGGAATGTCTGTCATGTGATTGCCAGGGTTGAAATGCCCTTCCCCGGAGCCAAATTGCTTCCGGTCACTGAACTGGTTTCTGTTGCTATCTTCTTTCCAGGACCTGGTCAACGTATGCCCATTCACCAGTTTGTCTTTCTTCACCCATTCCTTCTGAGGTGCAAAGGTGGAGAGTGGAGACTTGGGCTGGGGGTATGATCCCAAGGTAGGGGGCATCCAACAGTTGTCTGAGTGGCCCAGCACAAGACATTCTTGGGTACACATTTCTGTAGCTTCGGCCAGTCCTCGGGGGCCAAGAGGTCCATCTACAAAGAGGTGTGGGAGAGGCAAAAGGAGAGAAGGAATGAGAGTAGGGGAAAAAGAAAGAAAGAAAGTAGTTAGAATTTGAAACGTCACATTTAGACACACCAACAGAATCACAAGCACAGCAATGATAATGATGATTAATAATAACAACAATAATACTAATAGTGGGGCTTTCGAATACAGGCGGATTATAATTTGGAACACAATATGCCAGATATCACAGTTGTTAAAAACTGAAGCGTACAATTTATTGATATCGCAGTACCAGGAGACGCCGAAGTCCAAGAAAAAGAACTGGAAAAAAATTATGAAATATCACAACCTGACCGTCAAAACTACACTGTTATGGATGAAACATGTAACGGTGATACCCAGTGACATTGGGGCGCTTGTCACTATGTCCAAGAATTTTACAAAACACTTCAAGAAATTGCAGTTTCCTTCAATAATAATAAGAAGAATAAGAATTTTATAAGATACATCAAGAAATTGCAACTTCCTTTTACAAATGTTTACTTCCCTCCCCCTCCCCACCCAAACCCCACCCCTCCCAACCTTCCCTCCCTCGACTTCCCAGAACCAATACAGGGTATAAATCTTTAACAAAAATAATCTAAAGTAAACTTAAAAGTATAAAATTAATATCCTCTATCATTTGAACTTTAACTCCTCTTTGCTAGGCTAACTCTAAACAGATTATGTCATTCCTTGTTGCCTCAGTCATAAGCTATCTGGAATTTCTTAGTCCCATATTTATTTTGAGTATAGTCAATCCATCTTCTCCACTCCAATTTATATCGCTCATTGGAATGGTCCTTGAGATATGCTGATATTTTAGCCATCTCTGCTAAGTTTGTTACTTTTAATGTCCATTCTTGAATAGTAGGCAAATCTTCCTTCTTCCAGTATTGCGCCACCAACAGTCTCAAAATTTTCAATTAAAAAAAAATTGCAACTTCCTGCAATAACACCAGCGGAACGGCAAAAAACTGCACTACTCAGAACATCTTATATTTTAAGAAGATACTTGGTTGATACCTAGGAAGCTGGCAGCAACCCGTATCAACCATTAGCACCAGTCAATGGTAGTTGTGATGCAATTTTGAATGGAGCCAATTACCAAGGGAGATCGCGAACTCTAGTGGTGATTATATTCAAACAGAGGCTTCTTCCAGAGATGCACTAATGTTTGCACCGTGTGTGTGTGTGTGTGTGTGTGTTTGTTTGTGTGTTGGAGTTGATGGCCCAAATACAGGCTTTCCACTACAACACTGTGCAAAATCCCTATCTTTGCATATTCTTTGCTTAACATATGCAAAACAGAGATAAGTTCTCCCAGACTGTTCATTCGTTTCCCCCCTCTCAAATGGGCTGATTTATTTATTTACAGAAGTATATGATAATAGAATAGAATAACAGAGCTGGAAGGGACCTTGGTGGTCTTCTAGTCCAATCCCCTGCTTAGGCACGTAATCCTACACCACTTCAGACAAATGGTTATCCAATCTCTTCTTAAAAACTTCCAGTGTTGGAGCATTCACAACCTCTGGAGGCAAGTTGTTCCACTGATTAATTGTTCTAACTGTCAGGAAATTTCTCCTTAGTTCTAAGTTGCTTCTCTCCTTGATCAGTTTCCACCCATTGCTTCTTGTTCTGCCCTCAGGTGCTTTGAATAATAGTTTGACTTCCTCTTCTTTGTGGCAACCCCTGAGATATCGGAACACTGCTATCATGTCTCCCCTAATCCTTCTTTTCATTAAACTAGACATACCCAGTTCCTGCAATCGTTCTTCATATGTTTTAGCCTCCAGTCCCCTAATCCTCTCTGTTGCTCTTCTCTGCACTCTTTCTAGAGTCTCCACATCTTTTTTACATTGTGGCGACCAAAACTGGATGCAGTATTCCAAGTGTGGCCTTACCAAGGCCTTATAAAGTGATATTAACACTTCACATGACCTTGATTCAGGTTTGTGCAGCCTAGAACTGTGTTGACCTTTTTAGCAGCTGTTGCACATGGCTGGCTTATATTTAAATGGTTGTCCACTAGGATTCCAAGATCCCTCTCACTAGTTAGTACTATTGAGCAAGGTACCACCTATACCGTACCTGTGCATTTTTTTCTTCTTGCCTAAATGTAGAACTTTACTTTTTTCACCATTGAATTCCATTTCGTTAGATATTGCCCAATGTTCTAGTCTATCAAGATCCTTCTGTATATTACATATTCCTGAAGAGGAAGCAGTCCAGACTGCAGAAGTGTTGACCTCGAATGCTTTCTCCAGTCTGGAGAAAGAAGGGAACGTTCACACTGAAAACAACAACAACCCCAGAGAACTGTCTGGAATGTGATTGCGTCATTTTACTGTATAGAAATTGTCAGAAGAATAATGTGCAAATAAGGAGGAATTAATTTGAGAAAGATTGCACTGGTCAGACAAAGGAAGTTAGTTATCTTCTTTTTTTTCCTCAGTGTCTCAAAATCAAAACTGCAGCCACTTTATTTGGAATATAATGCAAAATACTTTGTGCACTTGTTCACAGAAACTCTAGTGGAAATACTAGCCTAGCCCAGAATTCAGATAATGAGTCTTGGCCTGTTTCCACAGGCACAAACTTTATGCTCTTTCTCTGCATATTTCTCAATGGAGTGAAACTGCAGATGAGTTATTGATTTAACCAGGGAAGATATGATGGGGAAGTGAAATGCATTCATCTCAAGTGACTTAGCCTTCCATTTTCAACTCCTACCAACAATTTCTCATGAGAGTCTGAATATACGACTGCTTTAAATGGAAATGATTAGCACAATCTCCCGCTCCCCGCAAAATTCTTAACTTTCCTATTTTCTCCGAAGTAAGTTGCTTTCTTTATATAAGCGACGCAGGGGCCTAGAAGTGAAGATGCTCACCTCTCACTCGGAAAGTTGAGAGTTCAATCCTAGGCAGCAACAGACTTTTTTTCTATCAGGAAGCAAAGAGAAAATGTCTGCTCTGAACTCCATGTTGGTATCAGGAAGGGCACCCGTCCAGTAAATGCTCAGCTTCATTAATTCACACTGACCTTGTCCTGAAGCCAGGGATTATAGGGTTGTAAAAAGTGAGGGAAAGACTGTTTTCTTTATCTTATCTACAGATAACCGATTGCTCTTTGCTTAAAAAGAAGTTCCTTGGAAATTAATATTTTTTTGGAAGCTCCCAAATTAACAAATCAGGTTATGCTGAAGCTGACTGTTTGTTGTTTGCTGCAAGGAGGGGAATTGCTGGGAGGCAGAGGCCAAAGGGTGAGACTTGGTGGGTGGGGGGGCTACATTCGGTGTACAAGACTCACACAAATTTTCACCCTATTTTAGACGGGGGAGTGTGTCTTTTACTTCCAAAAATACAGTACTCACTCTCTGTAGTGCCTTCCTGTCTGCGGCTGTTCAAGCAGCGTATCATACCATTATACAGTATGTTTTCTTAACTGCCAAGAACTAGAAATACAGTCTTATGCAACGCTGACTTCAGCTGCAGTTACTCTCAGAGAAGCAAGAACAAGATTCCACCTTGAATGTCATAGATTTTGAAGAAGTTTATATTAAAGAAGCAGTTTATTGAATGCTGTTAAGCCTCTGGAGTTTTTAATGTTGTTATTTTTCCTTTCCTTCTCATTTATTTGATTCTGCTATCGTAACCCCTGAGAACACACTGGGTCTAGATTAACATAAATGAAATAAAATGCCATAAAAGTATGCAAGCAGTTGGGACTCCCTGCATTTTTCAAACACCTCTACACTTTCAAGCTTTCTATTTCGGAGCTTCAGTGGCAGAAAAACAACCAAAAAAAAAGATCCTTTATTAATCTACCCTCACTGTTATAATCAAAGTGCTACAGGTATTTCATGAGAAAAGAGGGAAGAAACAGCTGGTATAAAGGACTACCTCCAGCATATTGTTAACATTTTCAAAGGTTAATCTATAGGTTAAATGCTGATTATTTTCTTTTCTGCTGACAATAGCAATTTGCTTTTAATTGGGTTTTCTCATTTTCTTCCCCCACACAGTAATACAAAATCCTATCTTGCTGACCCAAAACAGAATGACTTGTCAAGGATTAAATCTTACCTATTCAGAAATACCCGCACACACATGTGTGGAGAGAGGGGGGGAGGGAGGGAGGGGAAGGCAGGCTGAGGGAAAGAGAGAGAGAAAAAAAAAAGAGAGAGAGGGATAGACTGACTGACTGATTGACTGACATAGAGAGACAGAGACCAAGTGCTCCATTAGCCAAGTATATTTCAGGAAATAGCATTAATATTAAACATAGAAAAATGGAGTTGGTTGGAGGCAGAGATGGGTTCCTACCAGTTCGCACCTATTCAGTAGAACTGGTTCATCAAATCTACCGAACCGGTTAGAAGAGGTTCCACCAGTGACCCGGAAAGCAGGCCACACCTACAGAAGAGGTTCCAAATTTTTTCGAAACCCACCACTGGTCCTTGGATATGATTATTCTACACTATCATGCTCCTATTTATAAAACTCAGTGCCTCTGTGAAAGGTAAGGATGACTACTGCGTTTGTGGTGCAATCAGAACATTGTGTGTGTTGAAGTTGTTTTAACGCAAACCAAAGATGCCTTTTAAAAAACAAGTTTACATCCTATTCTTATGCATGCCAGTGCTGTGTGTGAGGTAATTTAAGGTGGTTCTGACAAGTGTCGTCGGCATCTTCATATCCGGTCACATGGGTGGCAAGCCACTCCCATCCAGTCACATGGGCAGCAAGCCACTCCCACAAAGGAGGCCACACCCACAGAGTAGGTTCGAACAATTTTTGAAACCCACCACTGGTTGGAGGTCTTCTAGTCCAACCACCTGCTCAAGCAGGAGGCCATGTAGCCTTTCAGATAAATGATTGTATCCTTTTGAAAGTTTCCAGCGATGGATCATCCACAACCTCTGGAGGTAAACCATTCCATTGGTTGATTGCTCTCACCATTGGGAAATTTTTCCTCAGTTCTCGGTTGCTTCTCTCCTTGGTTAGATTCCATCGGGTGATTCTGGTTCTGCCTTCGGGTGCTTTGGAAAACAGGTTGACCCTAAAAATTAGCTTGTACGTATCTGAACTTACAACCCAAATGCTGGAGATGTGATTGTGCTGATGCTACGTATTATCATATATGGTGGACTTGTAAAACGGTCAAAGCATTTTGGATAAAAAATATGGTGGATTATGCAAAATATTCTCAAAAAGAGGATAAAGTTTATTCCTCAGTTATTCTTGTTAGGTATAATTACTGACTGTACAGTTATAGAGACTAATTTGATTCTGAACTTAACAACGGCAGCAAGACTGTTGGTGGCGCAGTACTGGAAGAAGGAAGAATTGCCTACAATTCAAGAATGGATGTTAAAAGTAACAAACTTAGCAGAGATGGCTAAAATATCAGCAAGGATCTCAAGGATCATTCAGATGAGAAATACAAGCTGGAATGGAGAAGATGGACTGATTACATTCAAAATAAATATGGGACTAAGAAACTCCAGATAGGTTATGAATGAATGAGCAAGGAATGTCACAACTTAGTCTTACAAAAGGGGAGTTAAAATACAAGCGAGGGATGATGCTAAAGTTAGTTAGTTTATTTTAGTATATGGTTGCTAAATGTTTATACCCTGTATTTGTTCTGGGATATTTGGGGGGGGAGGGGATGTGGGGTTGTGGGGAACGGAAGGAAGGTATATAATTGTAAAACTCTTTAAAACTTTTAATAAAAAAAAGAAAACAGGTTGACCCTCTCTTCTTTGTGGCATCTCCTCAAATACTGGAACACTTCAACATTTGAGCACATGAAAGACTTCAAATACTGGAACACAATGTTGAAGAACAATGCTGTGCTTCAGCGTTAGGCATCAATGTTGAATGGATGCCATGCACTTAAACCCGTGTGATCCTTCAGCATCCACAGGCTTCCTCATTTTCACCAGGCCTGCAGAAACAGAATACATGAATCTCAGCTTCCTATAACTGCTGATGTCTCTTTTAGAATGATCTTTAAATGAAACATAAGCTGTTATGGTTGGGATGAAAATCTTCTCACAGCCCTTTAAACTCTGTCAAATTAATCTCAGAGAGATTTAGCTCTCATTGAGTTTGCTACCTTCCCTTTCAGCCACTGAGATCTAAGATGCTTAATTCTGAGGCAGAATGAAGTAACACACACTTCCCTCGCTGAACATTTTCTAAGTTTACAAGGGTGAGCTTTGGAATTGTTTCACATCTTTGCTCAAGTAATTATTACTGGGGGACAAAAATGCATTATCTGCACAAATTGTCAGAGATCTGACCACAAACAATTACTTTAAATAGATCTGTTATTTGTTCCATTCCTCCATTTTTCTACAGCTTTGAGTTGGGGCACATCTCATAAACAATAACAGTAGCCACCACCATGTATTTATTAAAATAAATTATTGATTTTGGTTGCCACGATGTAAAAAAGAGGCAGAGACTATAGAAAGAGTACAGAGAATAGCAACAAAGATTATTAGGGGACTGGAGGCTAGAACATATAAAGAACAGTTGCTGGAATTGGGTATGTCTAGTTTAATGAAAAGGACTAAGATACTTCTGATAGTAATGTTCCAATATCTCAGGGTTCTCCCCAAAAAAGAGGCAGTCAAGCTATTCTCCAAAGCACCTGAGGGCAGGACAAGAAGCAATGGGTGGAAACTAATCAAGGAGAGAAGCAACTTAGAACTAAGGAGAAATTTCCTGACAGTTAGAACAATTAATCAGTGGAACAACTTGCCTCCAGAAGTTGTAAATGCTCCAACACTGGAAGTTTTTAAAGAAGAGATTAGAAAACCATTTCTCTGAAGTAGTGTAGGGTTTCCTGCCTAAGCAGGGGGTTGGGCTAGAAGACCTCAAAGGTCCCTTCCAAATCTGTTATTCTATTCTATTCTATTCTATTCTACTCTACTCTACTCTATTCTATTCTATTCTATTCTATTCTATTCTATTCTATTCCACTCTACTCTACTCTACTCTACTATCTCCAAGATCCCTTCCAACTCTGTTATTCAGTTAGGGCATGCAGCTCCAACTATGCAGTAATTGTGTATATCTTGGGCCCACATTAAAATACCCATTCTAGCACTTTTTGATTCTGGATAACAAATATTTTAACTGCCAACTGCTCATTCTATCACTTTTATTTTTTCCCCTGACCTTTTCCTACAAAAGACCTGTATGTCCCGTTTGGGTGTATGCCTTCCTTGCTCACACAAAACTGAATGCCATTCCAGTTCTAAGGGAAGTCCATTCTTTCATCCAAGTGTTTCAGTTACTTCACATTATAATCAGTCATACATAAATTCAGACAAATTCTCATCCATCCATAGTATCCCCCTGTCTCCAGGCCATCTGCCACCAGCTGTCATATGGAACAAACTTGATTATTTGATACTTCTCATTTGGACTGATTTTGAAGCGTTTATTTATTTATTTAAGCAGAGGTGAATTGAGTTTGTCCTTTGAAAATGCCAGGAAATCCCAGGACGCCATGAAAGACAGGGAAATTGAAAGGATATCTCAGAGGAAGGACAGCCCATGTCCATGTGGCAGCATTGAAGAAAACTGCATTCCCAGATCCATGAAGTCACCAAGACCAAAAAAGGATGGAAACAGAGTTGAGAAATTGAAAGAAAAATATGGTTCTTCATCATAATTACCCTGGTGATTCTTAAATCCATAAAGGTAAAGGTACATGTGCTAGTCGTTCCCAACTCTAGGGGGCAGTGCTCATCTCCATTTCAAAGCCGAAGAGCCAGCGCTGTCTAAAGAAGTCTCCGTGGTCATTTGGCAGGCATGACTAAACACCGAAAGTGCAGAGAACGCTGTTATTTCCCACCAAAGGTAGTTCCTATATTTCTACTTGGATTTTTTACATGCTTTCTAACTGCTGGGTTGGCAGAAGCTGGGACAAGTAACGGGAGCTCACTCCATTACGCAACGCTAGGGATTCGAACCACTGAACTGCCAACCTTCTGATCAACAAGCTCAGTGTCTTAGCCACTGAGCCACCACATCCCTTTTAAGTCCATATAGCAAGTCAAAACACATAGCTCAAAAACTTGCATCGTATCATAGTAAAACCATACTTTAAAGTGGAAGAGAGTTTCGTTTTAGCACTACTCTCTGGTTAATCGGTTTGGTTTAGTGATTAAACCATTGGGCTAGAAACAAGGGTACCATGAGTTCTGATCCTGCCTTAGGCACAAAGCCAGCTGGAGGAGCTTTAGATAATTCTCTTTTATACCTAGGAAGAAGACAATAAGGGCAAACCACTTCTGACAATCTTACAAAGCAAACTGTAGGAATTTAGCCAGGCAAATTCCAAGAGTCAAAAACGCAACAGCATTTAACATACATACGATATATAGATGGATAGATGGATGGATGGATGGATGGATGGATGGATGGTGGATGGATGGATGGGTAGATGGAGGGATGGGTAGATGGAGGGATAGGTAGATGGAGGGATGGTTAGATAGCTAGGTAGATAAGTGAATAGGTGGATTGATGGATAGGTAGATGGATGGATGGATAGATAGGTAGTTAAATGGATGGATAGGTAGATGGATGTATTGACTGACAGACAGATATATTGATTGATGAATGGATGGAGAGAGAGACAGGCAGATATGTAAGTAAGTTTTGATACTTTGCAATTTATTATATGCTATTGTTTCTATACTTTGCTTCTTTCTCTTTTTCTTTTAAAATTGTGGGTACTTTTTCGTAAAGCTTGCTTTAAAATAAAGGGAAAAATGTAGCTGTTATTGTTGTTTCTAATATTTTCTAAGTTGAAAGACTCTGGGCATCTCTGTTGAAATTAGATACATAAAGAATACTCAATGCAAAAACAAACACCACAAAGTATATAGTATAAAAGATAAGCATGTATGTTTGATTCTACTGCAGCTGTATTTACATTAATCTTCAGAGGGGAATGTGTATTTATTTTGCTCATTGATATCAATATATAAACATATTTGTTTACTGGGACCATGAAGTATGTATGGATTTATATATATAATTGTTTTCAGTGGAGTCCAATTGGACATATGTTGTACATCATATTGGAATTATATATAAATCATATTTACTAATTGAAGCAGTTGTTTTCCTTTCCAGGTACAGCTCTTGAAAAGGAATTCCTGGTGCTTTAATTTCATTACTGCATTCACCCACTTCTCCTTCCTCCACAAAAGCATTCCTAAAATATTTTTCTCCCTTTTCCTAAAATATTTGCTCTTTAATCAATGCCAAATAAGCTTGGTTCTTTATCTGAGATGCTTATGTATCCAATGGCACCAATGTTGATGAAGTTGTGGGAAGAAATGTCAGTCTGGTTCAGTTCCAAGTAGGGAGAAAGACACTGGAAACTTGGAGGCTAATTGGAAAGATGGTTTAATGAAGCAGAAACATCAAGCACATGGTCCTAGGGAAGCTGAACACATGGAGTGGAGAGTGAGGGTTATTTATATCCTCTTTTGGGCCTTGCTCTTGAGCTTCCTGTTCCTGTGGCAAGAGCATGCATTTTATTGGTTGCTGTCAGATTCCCATCCTAGGAATTTGTCTGAGATAGGTTTGGTTGAAGTCTGGGCTGATGTAATGTCCTGAGAAGGTTTTGCAATGCAGTGATGGATTAATCCTATTATGTTATGGAGGGTCATGTCTTCATCCCACCACCCTGGAGCTGAAGGTCTTCTGTTAGATAGGCTGGTCCAGTCCTTCTCCATGGGCTCCAAATATCTGCTGGGGGCAAGGAGTTGAAGCTCTGAGTTTCTGTCTCCCTTAAGATTTCCACTTCTCTTTTAGGAGAAATATAATATTCTGCCTTCTTAATATTTCCTAAAATACTTCATTCTTCTAGGAGAGGTGGTTGCTAACTTTCTACGAAGTGATAGAAAACATCTGCCTTACCACTAAAAAATGTTGAAGGCGCAAATAATAGCATGGAAGCAGAAAACGCCTCAGTAAATATGTGTCCTTACAAGAATGTCTTTATTTTCTGGCTTCTGTCCTCTTAATAGCTGTCAACCTGTCTCAAAGCAAGCAGGTGGAAAACAAAATTATAATCTATACCAGTCAAGTTCTGCTCAAGTTCTAAGAGTGGAAAGGCACAGTTGTCTTTTATTTCATTTTATTATCCCCAGAAGCAAGACTCTTTTGCCATTGATTAATTCTCTGCTGCAATTAGCAGGGTACTTCTGGCTGATCATCCTTCAACCTGCTGCTTCAGACGCCTTGTTGCTCAAAAGTTGGAGAATTACTTTGGGACTGGAGAAGAGTCAGAAGTTCAGCATTAGCAATCTTCAAGCTTCTGTTCTGACCTAGGCTTCCGGATACAGTAAAAAGAACACATTTGGTCCCAAAAGCTCTCTTTTTATTTCAAAGGCTGTGAATTATGTTCATTCACAGCCCTTAATGAGTCATAAATAGTTTGTAAAGAGTCTGATAGAAATCTGCCAAAGTCTTTCGGGATAAGACTGATAAGCACCCACTTTTATCTCCCTTGAAATGCTGCCAAAGACCTAATTGGCAATTAGCTTGTCAAGGCCACACGGAGCAAAGAGTCAAAACGGAGTTCAGAATGTAAGCCAACCAACATAAACAAAGTTGCTTCGTGCAAAGACTCATGTGCCTTTGCTCCTCCTTTATGTCCTATGGGAGGGGCCAATCACCTCTAAGGCTTACTCCTGAGTCTTAACTGTTCTTGTTTTCTGGCAGCTCTGCGCATGCGCACACTGGGAACAGGCTCTCCCTGTTCCTCTGCCTCGCTGATATCTGGAGGCTCTGGAAGCAGCACATAACTCCCAGATGACCTTGCCCCCCCCCCTCTGCCTCCAATGCAGAGCCCTTGTCCGAGCCTTCCCCAGACTCCAGGATTGGCCCATGTTCCTCCCCCATCTCCTCACTGTCTGACTCTACTGCCAGCTCTACAGGCAGACCACAACAACTTCAAAATCCAGGCTACAGAACTAGCATGCAATCCTCCAGACACCAACTAGATCAGGGGTGTCAAACTTGCATCATCACGGCGTGGTCACATGTATCATGAGTTTAACAGCTCTGCACTAGATGGAAGCAATTGTGGGCCATTCTAATTATTGCACACTGGAAAGGGCTGTTATGTATTGATTGTATATAGTTGTGTTAACTGTGCTAGAGTGAAACTAACCCTTTAGACGACTCTCACTGTTAACTGTGCTAAAGTGAAACTAACCTTTAGATGATGCCAACCGTTTTGGAGGGAAATTTAGAACATTTATATCTGGGCTGTCTTTTTCTAGGTCTTCGATTTCTAGGTTAAGGCCCTGTGGGCCTAGATTATAAATTACAGGCATTTGCCTGCAATTCCTCAGTTCCATATTGGAGTCAATAAATGCTGTTGCAACTATGCTAGTCTGGTTCCTGCCTTCTGAAGCCCACCACACAATAAGTCCTATCCAAGATTATTGTGGAAAATGAAAGACGGTAGGGCATCAGGAATTTTATTTCCAAACAACTGAATCTGAGATTTAGTTTAGTGTTGTTTTTCTTAGCATTTCAGCCAAGAGCTTTGCCATAATTATCTGCCAGAGGCCTCCTTAATATTGGGTGGAATCTCTCGGTCTCCCCTTCTTCCCTCTCTCTTGTCGCACACAATCAAGGGAACTTAGAGAACAAAAATCTTGCTCCCGAATTCCAGTTTGGTTTACGTGTATGAATTTAGACAATAGACTTAGATAACAATAATCATCACATAGCTCCAAGGCCAATTAGTAATACAATGTAGCCAAGTTGGCACTACAGAACAAAAAGTGTGGAAGGAAAAAAACAGAAGAGGACTGTTAGATTATACAGAATTACAATCTTAATTAATGTAATTAACTAATTGTCAGTGCTGCTCATTTTGACATGATTGTGGATTCCTTATTAGATGCAGACAAACATGCACACATGTAAGAAGCATAAAATATCAGAACATGAGTTGTTTTTTTTAAAAAAAGATATTTTAAAACCAAGTTTTGGTAATTGCCCCCTTAAATTTTCTTTTAAACATTGATGTAGATTTTCTGCTCTTCTAAACAAGAGATATATAAAGTCACTTGTCAAGCAGTTATATTTTCATTATAGGTAATTATAATTATTTTACTGAGTCTGGTTGAGTAGATGCACACACGCATGTGTGCATGAACTTTCATAAAATGTTGATTCATCACTCAGCTGTCACTTCCATTAAAAGAAAAAATTCCCATGTGCCATTTAGTTACTTGTTTGGATTCATTTTATTTTTTTATTTTTTTGTCGAAACGTTTCACTGTGATATTTATAATTAATGTTTCTTTAGCTTTATTGTTCATTTTTTCCCCAGGACATATAACATGGTGTAACACAAGTAAATGATTTCATTTTTGTTGCTAGCTGCCAAATTTTCTGTTGCAAAACTCTTGAAAGCTATGGTATATGTTTCCCTGGATCAATGGTATTTCAAAGGCTAGGAAATTGCATTGGCTAAAAAAAATCAACATGACAAAAAAGAATTTTGAAGAATCAGTTGATTAAAGATAGCTACAATCATATTTGGTTTCTCTCCTTTGATTGTATTAATGAAGAAATTGTTACCTCTATTTTCTTCTTTTTGGCCTTACCTAAATAACTAGGGTGACCTATATAAAGGAACGTGATGGCTCAGTGGCTAAAACGTTGAATTTGTTGATCAGAAAGGTTGGCAGTTGGGCAGTTCGAATTCTAACGGAGTGAGCTCCCGTTACTTCTCCCATCTTCTGCCAACCTAGCAGTTCGAAAGCACATTAAAAAATGTAAGTAGAAAAATAGGAACCACCTTTGGTGGGAAGGTAACAGCGTTCCGTGTGCTTTCGGCATTTAGTCATGCCTGCCACATTACCACGGAGACATCTTGGGACAATGCTGGCTCTTTGGCTTTGAAATGGAGATGAGCACCGCCCCCTAGAGTCGGGAACAACTAGCATATGTATGAGGGCAACCTTTACCTTTATATAACTAGATGTCATTATCAAACATTTGTCACGTACATCCGATTTTATAGAAAGTTTTGATCAAAGAGAATGATTGCAAAGGACAAAAGGCAGACATCTTCCTGGGAGACCCACCACTAGAAAACTTCAGAACCTTCAAGAAAGGCTCACCAACAAAGAGTATAAATCCAATAAACAAACAAACAAACAAACAAACAAACTGTTTGGTTTGGTACATAGCAATAGCCATAGCAGTTAGACTTATATACTGCTTCATAGGGCTTTCAGCCCTCTCTAAGCAGTTTACAGAGTCAGCATATCACCCCCACAGTCTGGGTCCTCATTTCACCCACCTCGGAAGGATGGAAGGCTGAGTCAACCTTGAGCCGGTGAGATTAGAACCGCTGAACTGCAGATAACAGTCAGCAAAGTCTTTCAAGGGAGGTCTTACAGTCACAGACCTTATCTGGCTTGTAGAGCTGACAGGCTGATATCTGCAAAACTTGGCAAGGAGTCTCAGAGAGTCACGAACCAATTAAGTGAACTAATTGTCTCCTGCAAACTCCAATCCCCTTTCGCTCCCTTTTTATTTCCTCTGGGAGAGGCCATTCATCGTCCACCTCTAGCCTTACTCCCAAGTCAGCCCCTTTTCTTTAGCTGTTTCCTTTGTCTAGCAATTCTGCACATGTGCAGACTGGGAACAGGCTCCAACTGTTCATCTGCCTCACTGATGTTTGACTCTGAAGGCAGCAGATAGGTGGCATACGGCTCTGGCCCCATTTCTGCCTCTGACACAGAGCCCTCATCAAAGCCTTCTCCAGACTCCAGGACTGGCCCATGTTCCTCGCCAACCTCTTCACTATCCGAATCTGCTGCCAGCTCCACTGGTCACTGCCAAACCACAACAAATGCCAGGGATGTGGCAAAGCATTCAAGTTATCATTTTTGGTGTTTCTGAATCAATACAAATTTCATTTATAATCTTATTTTACATGCTCTTGATAAATTCTATTCTCTAAGGTATCCAGGGTCAACTTCCAAGGCTCAAGTCAACCAGCTCAAAGCAGGCAATAACTACCTCGGTGCTTTTTGCCTGATAATTTATTCAGCTTTTGCATGTTTTGATCAGTAACTATCTTGCTTATTGCTACTCCTTTTTAAACCAAGCACAGATTCACTCGATCAGAATGTCAGCACTTGTTTGGTATTTTGAGGTGACAAGAATGATAATAGTAATATTAAAAAAAAATGCACAGCAACTTGATTCCTTACTTTTTTCATGAGAAAGGAAGGTTAAGGTTACTAAATGTGAGCTGCGAAAAAAATCAATCCAGCCACTAAATGGAATCAAGCAATTAGAATTTCCTGTATCTCTTTGATATCACGTAGAGGTCATCTTGAAGTTTTCAGTCCGGTTATGGTAGCGGTAAAAATGAGGAGGCAGGAATAAAGGCAAGACATGTTTCTCCCATAACACACTTACTGCTTGAAATGCCACATTGTGTTTTAAGAAGAGCAAGAAGAAAACTATTTCTTCCACACTGCCAAATGTAAATTATTTTCAGTGCTAAATGAATAAATAGTCCTGAAACAATTAGCAGCAAAAAAACACATGGTAAGTACTGAGTAGCTAGGGTGTCGAAGAAAATTTACATACCGACAAGACCCACGTTATGAAAAACAGCTCCAGATATCATATAAGCCATTTGGCTTGCAAGATGGTTTCTGCATCGCTGTACCCAAGGAGGTAACGCATTAGCCTTTCTCAAGTCAAGACATGTCAAAGTCATCCTCTTCCATATCCACGGAGCAGCACACAACCCCAGTAAGAGTCAGTCAAGCTTGAGGTGGGACCTTGCTTCTACTTCTCCAGCCAACCACACTGGATAAGTTCTCAGCCTCTCCTGACACATAGATTGCCAGAGCAAAGTATGATGATCAATTGTAAGGTACCCTGCACCAAGTATACTTAGGTAAACCCATGGGATGATTGCATTTGGTGGAGGTGAGAAGGATTATCTTTCAATTAAAGTACAACCAGTTACAGCTTGAGTACATTTCTTTGCCCTGGAATCTCCTTGGGATCTTCCTGTTCTCTCTCAGACCAGCAAGAACAAAAAGAAGTTTAGGAGCATCTCATGTTAACCACTCTTTTATCGTGACCGACTCTTCTTGCCTACATTCTGTTCCTGTCAAGTGTATCATCTCACTCTTCTGTGACTTTTTCCCATCCCTGTCTCTTCTTTCTTTCCCAACTGATATTGCCTGTATTCTGGAATCCTGGTTCCATTCTCTTTCTGTAGCTCTCTGCTTCACTCTAGGTCTGTTCAGATGTTTATAGCACTTGATACCAACCTATGTTTTCCTTCTTTCCCCTCCATCTGTTATGATGGAGATAGTCTTCGTCAGGGAAGCGACTGAGTGGCAAGTAACATCATGATAATCATAATCAGACATCAACTTTGCAGCCACAAGAGAGAGAGAGAGAGAGAGAGAGAGAGAGAGAGAGAGAGAGAGAGAGAGAGAGAGAGAGAGAGAGAGAGAGAGAGAGAGACAGAGAGAGAGAGAGACAGAGAGAGACAGAGAGAGACAGAGAGACAGAGAGACAGAGACAGAGACAGAGACAGAGACAGAGACAGAGACAGAGACAGAGACAGAGGGACAGAGGGACAGAGGGACAGAGACAGAGACACCCAGAGAGACACACACACAGAGAGAAACAGAGAGACGGAGACAGACAGAGAGAGGGGGGAAGAGAGAGGGAGACAGACAGAGAGACACAGAGAGACAGAGAGAGAAACAGAGAGAGATAGAGAGGAGGCAGACACACACACAACACACACACACACACACACACACACACACACACACACACAGAGGGAGATTATGGGGAAGCCAAGTCAGACATTGCATTGAAGGTTCTACAAAGGTTGACAAACCCCTTAGATATCAGCAGAGAGGTACAGAATAAAACTTCTAACTTCATTGTCAACTACGAGAGTTCTTCCAAATTCTTGGAGTATAGATAGGGTAGCCCCTAGCACAAGATAACAGGGTCAATAGCCTAAAATCTTTAGTAGGCATGAAAAGAGGGTTCAATATTTCCTTATGCAAGGAGAATGAAATATGTAACAGGGAAAATGGGACCTCAAGAAAAGAATGGAAGGAAGGAAGGAAGGAAGGAAGGAAGGAAGGAAGGAAGGAAGGAAGGAAGGAAGGAAGGAATCAACATTCACTGCCTTTAATCTGTTCCAGTTGAACGTAAACTGAAACCAAAATAAAATTAAATGTATCTTTTGTTTTCCATTCTACACAGTTTTTTTTAATCTTTTGTTCTGCTATTTTTTGAACCCGAATCCATAGCACATTATTTCAAGCCAGGTCAGTCTCCGGATTCTCCACCCTCCACCTCCCAAAAGAGAGAATCTTGTATATTGCTATTATAGGCAATGCTAAGAAAATTGGCCAACAGGCAGAACCTGGAAATCTCCCAGTTTTATATCTCTTATGAATTCATTAGGTTGCCTCGGGCAAGCCACTAGTTTTCAGCCTTAGCCGTGATATCATCCGTAAGGTAGGAATAATAAGGCTTCTCAACTTCACCCAAAGGAAAAGATTCAGAAAACGGTAATATATTTTTTTCTAAAGTCAGAAAGTGCTTTTTTCACTCTATTTTTTTCTTTTCTTTCTCTCTTCTACTTTCCCCCAATTTTGGTAGGAAGCTCACTACATCTATTAAAAATATAATAATTGCAACAGAAGACTACACACAAGGGGTAGGTTCCGGCAGAGACTACTGCCGGCTTACTCAGGGGTGCACCACGCGCAGAAATGCTTGATGTGCGCTGCGCACACATGCACAGTACAACTAAAATTGCTCTGCGCATGTGCAGAACCATAAAAGAAGATGGTGGCGCCTAAGGCGCCATGGGGAGAACCAGTTCGGGGACGTGGCAGGCCTGGGTTGCTACCGGTTCCAGCAACCCAGGCCGCCAAGCTGCTACTGATTTAGCCATACCGGGCAAAAACCCCACCACTGGTGCACACACTGGGTTTCAAAATTTTTTGGAACCTACACTGTGGGTGTGGCCTCCTTTGTGGAAGTGGCTTGCCGGCCATGTGACCTGGTGGGAGTGGCTTGCCGGCCATGTGTTTTCTTTCTTTCTTTCTTTCTTTCTTTCTTTCTTTCTTTCTTTCTTTCTTTCTTTCTTTCTCTCTCTCTCTCTCTCCTTCCTTTTGTCTCTGTCCCTTTTTTCTTTTTTTCTTCCATCTCTCTCTCTCTCTTTTTCTTTCTTTTTTCTTTCTTTCTTTATTTATTTCTTCCTTTCTTTCTCTTTCTCTCTCTCTCTCTCTGTGTCAGTCTGTCTGTCTGTCTCTCTCTCTCTCTGTGTGGCAGTGGTGGGTATCAAAAATTTTTGGAACCTCTTCTGTAGGTGTGGCCTGCTTTCCCGGTCCACTGGTGGAACCTCTTCTAACCGGTTCGGTAGAGTTGATGAACCAGTTCTACCGAATAGGTGCGAACTGGTAGGAACCCACCACACACACACACACACACAGAGAGAGAGAGAGAGAGAGAGAGAGAGAGAGAGAGAGAGAGAGAGAGAGAGAGAGAGAGAGAGAGAGAGAGAGAGGGGGAATTGAACTGTGGAGTCCTTGGTGCTCTTCAGGTTTGAATGTTTGCTTGTTCACATTTCATTATTCACCGATAACTATCTCTAGTTGGATACTGAAATATCTTCAAGCAAACAAATAAGCTCAGAGAGCATCAAGGACTCCACACACATAACTGTAAACAGAGTTTTGTAGATAAAAGACCTCACTAACTACTTTTACAAATCATTATTAAAAAATCTATAACATATTATCATTTCAGGACCTTCTACCCAGTTAACAATAAATGTAGTAGAGTAATCATGGGAAAGAGAGGACTATTGGTGAAGACGCTCACTTCCCACTCGAAAGGTTGAGAGTTCATTCCCTGGTAGCGGCAAATATTTCTCTCCTAGGACGCAAATATAAAATATCTGCTGTGAGCTCTGTGTAGGCATCAAGAAGGGCATCCGACAAGTAAATGCTCAGCTTCACCCAGTTGCCCCAACTTTACCCCGAATTAAGGGATTACAGGGTTGTAAAAGGGAGTTTTAATCATGGGAAAATAATCAAGGAAAAACAAGGTTAAGTTCCATCAATCATTTAGGGGGGTCTCCATTTCCTATTTCAGAATGAGTTCAGGATTGTATCTCCATCCTGATGAAGAACCATAACTGTTGAAATAAGCAGTAGATGCTAAAGTCCTTACAGTGCTAGATCTATGCTGTACCCAAAGGAAGCCAAGGAGACCCGATATACATACATTCTCATTGCTAAACAGAAAAAAAAAGGAAACTATCAGTTGCTCCAAAGGGTTGATCCCTGTAGAATTTTACAAAATCAAGGCTGTCTGCGTATTTTTACTGCTGCTATTTGATGCTTATTAATTGTGTGGAAATAATGAAGGAAAGGATGATCGTTTCTAAAATAATGCCTTTAGAGGAAAGTTGGTTGCCAAGAGTAGCTCCAAACACCACAACGACGGTGTTAGTACCTTATGCGGTGCTGTATCTTATGATTCTAGATGAATGTATCTTGTCTTTTTATGTACACCTGGAGCATATGCAACAGAGACAAATTCCTTGTGTGTCCAATCACACTTGGCCAATAAAGAATTCTATTCTAATAGAAGACTAAACGAAATGTGCAGTGAAAGTTTACAACACTGGGTGGCACCCCACGCAAATAGGCATGCTCATACCTGACCTAGGAAAGTATAGGAGTGTTATAATTCAATTAACCCTCTCCTTGGTTCACTTGCTTTTACAGAGGGATGCATGAAATGCAGGCTCAATTACAGAATAATGCAAAGTTACCTAAGGATTGGAATTCACTAAACAGAGTGGGATTGATTCTGATTAAACATATATGAGATTATTGAAACTCATTTGTCTTCATTCCGAATCCTCAAGTACTTTAGGTAAAAGTAAAGGTTCCCCTCACACATATGTGCTAGGTGTTCCCAACTCTAGGGGGAGGTGCTCATCTCCGTTTCAAAGCTGAAGAGCCAGCACTGTCTGAAGAATAGCAATAGCAATAGCAGTTAGACTTATATACCGCTTCATAGGGCTTAAAGCCCTCTCTAAGCGGTTTACAGAGTCAGCATATTGCCCCCAACAACAATCTGGGTCCTCATTTTACCCACCTCGGAAGGATGGAAGGCTGAGTCAACCCTGAGCCGGTGAGATTTGAACAGCCGAACTGCAGAACTGCAGTCAGCTGAAGTAGCCTGCAGTGCTGCATTTAACCACTGCGCCACCTCGGCTCTACGGAGAAGTCTCCGTGGTCATGTGGCCGGAATGACTAAACGCCGAAGGCCCACGGAACGCTGCTACCATCCCACCAAAAGTGGTTCCTGTTTTTCTACTTGCATTTTTACATGCTTTCGAACTGCTAGGTTGGCAGAAGCTGGGACACGTAATGGGAGCTCACTCTGTTACACGGCACTAGGGAGTCGAACCGTCAAACTTCCAACCTTTCTGAACAACAAGCTCAGCGTCTTGGCCACTGAGCCACTGTGTCCCTAGTACTCTACGGTCCCAAATACTTTACACAGGTTCTAATTCTCTTCTATTTTCACATTAAGAAAAACACGGTGCTGAACATCAGGATCTGCAGATTAACTTCTGAAATTAAACCAGTCTGAGTAATGAAGTGGGTTCAGACTCTGGTCTTGATGACTTTGAACAAGATCTCTTTTCTAGCCTGCCTTCCTCACATCATTGTTGTCACGGAGATTTTAAAAAATGCGCACAATGTGCATGCAGAACTCCTTGAATACATTAGATTTTTACATATTGTCTGGAAGTATAGATAACCAGGCAGAAGGGTGGAGGGAAGAAGCAAAAAAGGAAATCTATATGGATTGTGGCATCAGAAGGTGGATCCGGTGTCTTATGTCTTTTCTCCAAAAGTTAGGACTTATCTGTGGATTGTCCTGTGATGTGATTCCATGTTCAGTATGTCATAATTTATTTCTTTCTTTCTTTCTTTCTTTCTTTCTTTCTTTCTTTCTTTCTTTCTTTCTTTCTCTTTCTTTCTCCCTCTCCCTCCCTTCCTATTTCTTTCTTTCTCTTTCTTTCTTTCTTTCTTTCTTTCTTTCTTTCTTTCTTTCTTTCTTTCTTTCCTTTCTTTCCTTTCTTTCTTTCTTTCTTTCTTTCTTTCTTTCTTTCTCTCCTTTCTTCCTTTTTCCTTTTTCCTTCCCTTCACCTTTTCTTTCTTTTTCCTGCTTGCTTGCCTGCCTGTCATTGAGATTAATTTCAGATGCCAATATTAGTAGTAGGGTATGCCCTTGTAAATAAATAAAGTCTCAGATATGTCCTTGAATGAAACACTTATACACCTTTTAGCAAAGAAGCTCAAATTGTTCTGAAACAAACCCTTCCTCCCATCCTCTTCCCTTTGGACTCAATCAAACTGCCAAGGGTATGAAAAAAAAAGATGGACACTACATTTCAACCACATCAAAAAAGAACTCAATGAGTTCTTAAAATCCTATAACAAGATTGAGTTCTCCGGCAGTGCTGGAACTGAAGCCACGGGATCAGACAAAGAGGAGGAATTGATCTCAAACAAGAAGGAATGTCAACACGGCTCCCAATTTGCAGTTGACAATTTGAGGCCAGATCAGAGGGCTTTCTTCTCTGGTATTTAAAAAGTGAGTTATCTACAGCACACAGGCTTGACTTTGATCCATCCTTCGCCACACAAAGGAAATTGAGAGATAAGTGTATTCAATATTATGGGTTGGTAGCCTCTAAGGCACCAAAACCTTTGGGGGAAGCAATGTAATTGTTATCAAATGTTCTATACATGTTTAGGAAACTCACGATTGTTCTTTCTTGAACTTCTCTGCAACAAGCAATGAAAGGGAGAAGAAGAGAGGCAGGCCTTTCTTTTTAGGTCTTCAAAGAACTCAAACAACAGAGGAGTTATTCTGAATTACTCGGAAACTAAACAATATTGCTTAGTGATGACTGAGACAAAACTATTTGGTTTTTAGTCTGGGAGTTTCATATCTGACAAAAAGATTCTGGCTCTCGAAATCTAATGACCCATATATTAAAAAAAAGTATTCTAAACACCTCTGTGTAGGCAGGTGAACAATTTTTGCCACTATCAAACTTCTCCTTTACAAAAAAAAAAGCATAGATTGAATTAGTCAGCTTCTACTTAAGACATAAGTAATAGATGAATCTGTATCTATATATGGAACATAGAACATAAAATCATAGACCTGGAATGGACCACAGAGATCCTCTAATCCAGTGATGGGTAACGTTTTTCGTCCAAAAGGGTGCATGCGCGTGCCCACACCCATAATGCAATGCCCTCCCCCCACACATGCATGCACAACCTCTTGTACTCCCCTCCCTAGCATATGGGCGCAGGCCTCACTGAAGCCTCTGAACTTTTGGTAGGCCCATTGGGCTGTTTTTCGCCCTCCCTAGGCTTCAGGAAAGCCTCAGGAGCCTGTGGATGGCAAAAAAAATGGCTCTATCAGAAATTCAGTGGCCTCAGTAAGGTCTGTTCATGTGCGCAGGGGGGGAGCATGGGGGATTGTGTGCACATCTGTGTGGTGGGGAGGGCATTGCATTATGGTGTGGGCACACTTTCCTGAAGCCTGGGGAGGGTGAAAAACAGCCCAACATGCAAACCAGAAGTTTCTTTCTGAACTTCCAATAGGCCCGTTGGGCCCATTTTATGCCATCCACGGGATCCAGAGACTTTTCTGAAGCCTAGGGAAGGTGAAAATGGCTTTCCCGCCCTCCGGAAGGCCAAAATTCAGCTGGCGAGTGCGTACATAGGGCAACGCCTCACTTGCCCTCAGATATGGCTCCATGTTGCACCTGTGGCACGCGAGCCATAGGTTCACTATCACAGTTCTAATCCAACCTCCTGGTCAAGGGAGGATACTTAATGCAATCCCAGTCAATTGTTCGTCCAGTCTATTTTGGGAAACCTCCAGTGATTGAGCATTAACAACTCAAGCTGTTCCATTGATTAATTGTTCTCAATTTCTCCTTACTTCTAGGTTGTATGTTTCCTTAACAATCTTCCACCCATTACTACTTATCCTGCTCTCTGGTGCTTTGGAGATGTTTGTACGGATTGCATCAAAAAGTCATGACCCATAAGCTAATCACAAAACATTTGTGGGTTTATCTTTACTTATTTTCCCAGGGAAAAATAATAATACTGTATTTAAGTAAGCCGAAAGGTCATGCATTCAACGAGGAAGGAAGTGTTTAGAAAATGGCAATTCATGGCATCTTTTAATACAATTTGTGTAATAAATTGTTTCTGGGGTTGGCTTTGTCGATACTTTGCATTTATCTCTAACTCCAGCAGCAGTGAAAATGAATCATCCAAGAATCAGAAGGAGGCCCAAAATTCTAATCTAGTGGATTCATGAACTGTTTCAATTATTTAATAATTTATAATAGTTTTGCAGCATTCTAACGGTTGTAAACATTTGAATATTTTTATATAATTGTGGGTACCCTGGTTACAGTTTGAAGTTTCTTTATTGTGTTTCTACGTTTCAGACTAATGATGATGATAATAATAATAACAATAATAATCATTATTATTTATTTACTGTTCTAAAGTGAAACTAACCTTTAGATGACACCAACTGTTTTGGAGGGAAATTTAGAACATTTATATTTGGGTAGGCTTTTTCTAGTTCTATGATTGGTTAAGGCCCTGTGGGCCCGGCGTATAAATCACAGGCATTTGCCTGCAGTTCCTCAGTTCCATTTTTGAGTCAATAAAAGCTGTTGTAGCTATGCTAGTTTGGTTCTGGCCTACTGAAGCCCACTACACAAATTATTATTATTATATAATTGTATCACAGCAGCCAGTTGTTTCACTGGATTTGGCATTGATTACTAGTCGGGCCCCACCCAGGGGCCTAGGACGTCGTAACATATTTTCGTAATATGCGTGCAGATTCAAGCAGTGCGGCTTTTTGCATTTGACTGATGGTGATTTTGTCAATTTTTAACTGTTTTAAATGTAATTCCAGTGCTTTTGGAATAGTACCCAGCGTGCCAATTACTACTGGAATTACCACTGCTGGTTTGTGCCATAATCGTTGAATTTCATTTTTTAAGTCCTGGTATTTGTTAAGGTAATGTTGGAGGACATAAGCTGGTCCAAGTAGGGTGGTTTTTCGTAGAATCAGAATGTTCAAGACTGATAAATTTAAAATTTCCAAATAGCAAGGTAGCCCTTTAGGTATTGCTCCAAGGGCTCTAATTACAATAGGGACAACATACAATTTCTTTTTCCACAGTCGTTTAAGTTCAATTTGCAAGTCCCGGTATTTTGTGATTTTTTTTTCTTGCTGTTTATCTTCAATTCGTGCATCTCCAGGTATTGTAATGTCAATGAACCATACTTTTTTTTCTTTTCAACTATTGTTACATCAGGTGTGTTGTGGGCCAAGTGCCTGTCAGTCTGGATTCTGAAGTCCCACAAGATCTTGACTTTCTCATTCTCTAAAACCTTCTGAACCTGATGGTCCCAGTGGTTTTTGCTGTGCTCAAATCCAAACTTTTGGCACAGTTTCCAGTGAATAATCTTAGCCATGTGGTCATGGTGTTGTAGGTAGTCAGTTTGTGAAATTTTGCTGCACCCACTGATCAAGTGGTCGACTGTCTCGTCTTTCTCATTACAGAGGTGATATTTGCTGTTGGTGGTAACATGTTGAATTTTTGCCTTCATGCAGTTTGTGGCTAAGGCTTATTTTTGAGCTGCCAAAATAAAGCCTTCTGCTTCTTTTTTCAGTGCTCCTGAGCTTAACCAGGTCCAAGTTAGCTTTTGGTCAGCTTTGCCTTCAATACTTTTCAAGTATTGGCTATGCATAGCTTTGTTTTCCCAATTTTCAGCTCGCTTCTCAATTACTTCTTGCTTATATTCAGCTTTTGACTTAGTTGTCTTTAAAAGGTGTCCTTTATTTACTTCCTTAATCATTGGTTCTTCACTTTTCTGGATGTAACCATTCAAGCTGTGTTTTTCTTCTTCCACAGTCTGCTTTATTTGTAGGTGTCCTCGACCACTGTCTCCTCTTGGTAGATATAATCGGTCAACATCACTTTTAGGGTGCAAAGCATGATTCATTGTCATAAGCTTCCTTGTTTTTTCTGTCCAAATTGTCCAACTCCATATGGGTCCAGTCAATTATTCCTGCAGAGTATCGAATCACAGGTATAGCCCAGATATTTATGGCTTTTATGATGCTTCCTCCATTCAATTTGGACTTTAATATCTTGCGAATTCATCAAATGTACTTGGCTAGAGTTAATTCCTTGACTTTATTATGCATTAAGACAGAGGCCTTTAAAATCCCCAAGTACTTGTAGCCTTCTTCTGGTTTTATTGCCTTTGTCATTTCTTCATTCTCAAGTTTTATCCCATCATCTTCTATGACCTTGCCTGCTTTGGTTGCCATTGTTGCACATTTGTCAATTCCAAACTGCATACCAATGTCTTGGCTAAATTCTTTTGTGCTTTCAATTAATAAATTCATTTCAGCTTTTGTTTGATCAAACAGCTTCAAATCATCCATGTACACCAAGTGCGAAATTTTCAGTCCTTTCTTTGCAAGTTCGTATCCACAGTTCATGTTCTTCAAAGTGATTGTCAATAGTAGTATTGAGAGTATTATTATTGTTATTGTTATTTTGAATTCAGAGGGATTGTAATTTGGAACACAATACGCCAGATATCATGGTTGTCAGAAAGCATAAAATTAATTGATATTGCAGTACCAGGAAACGTCAGAGTTGAAGAAAAAGAACTGGAAAAAAAAATCACGAAATATCATGACCTGGTTATCGAAACTATGTGATTGTGGATGAAACATGTGACAGTGATACCCATTGTCATTGGGGCACTTGGTACCATGTCCAAGAATTTTACAAAGTAGATCAAGAAATTGCAGCTTCCTGCAGCGGAACTGCAAAAAACTGCGCTACTAAGAACATCATATATTATAAAAAGAGACTTGGTTGATACCCAGGACACTGACAGCAACTCTTATCAACCATTAATAGCAATAGCAATAGCAGTTAGACTTATATACCGCTTCATAGGGCTTTCAGCCCTCTCTAAGCGGTTTACAGAGTCAGCATATCGCCCCCACAGTCTGGGTCCTCATTTCACCCACCTCAGAAGGATGGAAGGCTGAGTCAACCTTGAGCCGGTGAGATTTGAACCGCTGAACTGCAGATAACAGTCAGCTGAAGTGGCCTGCAGTACTGCACTCTAACCACTGCACCACCTTGGCTCTTTTTTTACCAGTCAATTGTATTTGTGACACATCTTTAAATGTTCAGTTGACTGAGTTTCATGTTTAATGAAAAAAAAGGGAGAATAATAACATTGTTATTACATCTATCACTATATTTATCTATAAACTTGCTCTACATGCAAAGCTCTGGGGAATTCTGTACAACACATTTGATCTTTCAAAGGAAAATAGTAATCGTACACTCAAGACAATGTTTTCGGTCAAGCCTTGGGCGTCAAGCCAGCATTTACAAAATTCTTCTTAGGTATACAATTCGTATTTACCTGCCACCTGCTTATCCTGACAAAAGCCACAGTGGAAGGATGACGTTTTGTTTCTAACAAGAGCGAGATTCATGCAGTTCTGTTTGGGCAGCAGGAAATACAATAGCTTCCTCTAACCAAAAGCACAGAGATAAAATACAATATTTACCCAGAATCAGAGAACAGCTGTGGCTACTCAAAGTCACAGTGGTTGCCGAAATCTTTGAAAAATGTTGACTGAACCTCCCTCATCTTGTTCTTCATTTTTGTCCTCTGTGCCTGGATACCAAATGCAAATCTTATCTTGCATTGCTTTCTCGGGCAGATACATTGAAGTCCGCATAATGCCAAACTGTTCAGAACAATAGCAATAGCAATAGACTTATATACCGCTTCATAGGGCTTTCAGCCCTCTCTAAGCGGTTTACAGAGAGTCAGCATATTGCCCCCAACAATCCGGGTCCTCATTTTACCCACCTTGGAAGGATGGAAGGCTGAGACAACCCTGAGCCGGTGAGATTTGAACCGCTGAACTGCTGATCTAGCAGTAGCCTGCAGTGCTGCATTTAACCACTGCGCCACCTCGGCTCTTTTAAGGCTCTTCCTGATATAAAAAGTGATGAGAATTTCACTAAGGCAGCACAGCCACTCTCTGAATCAATTCAGAGGAGATAGTTGTCAGGTTTTTTGGCAAGATTATCATGCTAGGGGTGTATGGGGAGTTCAGAGAGGGGTTCAGAGGTGGGTTCCTACCAGTTCGCACCTATTCGGTAGAACCGGTTCATCAAATCTACCGAACTGGTTAGAAGAGGTTCCACCAGTGGACCCCAAAAGCAGGCCACACCTACAGAAGAGGTTCCAAAATTTTTTGAAACTCACCACTGGTCCTTGGATACGATTATTCTACACTATCATGCTCCTATTTATAAAACTCAGGGCCTCTGTGAAAGGTAAGGATGACTACTGCGTTTGTGGTGCAATCAGAACATTGCGTGTGTTGAAGTTGTTTTAACGCAAACCAAAGATGCCTTTTTAAAAACAAGTTTACATCATATTCTTATGCATGCCAGTGCTGTGTGTGAGGTAATTTAAGGTGGTTCTGACAAGTGTCGTCGGCATCTTCATATCTGGTCACATGGGCGGCAAGCCACTCCCATCCGGTCACATGGGCAGCAAGCCACTCCCACAAAGGAGGCCACATCCACAGAGTAGGTTCGAACAATTTTTGAAACCCACCACTGGAGGGGTTGCACTTCTGGTGTAGGGACACATTATGTCCTTTTAGGGCAGCGTTTGGGGTACCTTGTCCACCTTTGGTCCCCACCTGTTACTCAGCTCTCACTTGTGACTCCTAGTAGCTATAGCATGTGCAGCGGCCACACACCCCAGGCAACATCTTTGACAGGCTGGCCAAACCAGGTTGAGAGTAGCCGGTGGGCCATTGGCCTTCAGTGAGATATGAACTTGCCTATCCCGAGCATGTGAAGTCAGATTCTGGCAGATTGAGCAGATAAAACCTACTAGAATAGGACAACGGTCATGAAGGGAGTCTCTGCAAGCAATGTGGTACATTAAGAACATGGCAAGACACAAAAGATGCCTTGGTCAACCACTGCCCTCAGCCCATCTCCAACTGTCTCAACTTTTGTCCTGCGAATGGAGCAAGATGGAATCTGGGAAGAGAGAGTGAGGCTGACTCTGCGCACCTTTCCCTCACTTTAATCCAATTCATGAACAAGTCTTGACATCCCCTCAATTAGAATTATAGGAATTATAAATACCATCAAGATAAATTGAGCTCGCTCAGAAACTGAAATACACCAAGCAACTTAGATGGAGAGTGTGAAGCAGAGGAGAAAGGTAAGGGAAGAAGAGAGGGATAGGGGAGAGGGCAGGGGGGAAGAGGAGGAGAGAAAGGAGGGGTGGAAAGGGAGGAGAGAGGAAGGGGAAGTAGAGAAGAGAAGGATGACAGAGGGAAGGAAGGAGGTAAGGAGGGGGAGGAGAGAGGGAGAAGAAAGTGATGGATAAGGTACAAATATGGTGTATGGAGAGCAGAAGAGCCAATAATCGTTTTTGGGAGTTGATGGTAAGATGAATTGATGCAAACATTTAATAATACAATACTTGTTGGCTATGTAATAGTATACATGTGATTATATGTTATGAAAATGAACAAAATAAAAAACTTAATTAAAAAAAATTAGATGTCAAGGTCCTCTTCGAACAGGATGGATGAAAGTCATGCTAGGTGTTCTGACCTAGGCTTCCCCAAAAAGCATGAAGCAAATTCCTGGTCCCAACAAAACCCCTTTTATTAAACGAATGTGAATTCCTCTCATTCCCAGCAAAGGCCTGGCAAACAGACTTTCAAAGGTGAATTTATGATCACAGACCTTATCTATCATGGAAAGCTGCCATGTAAATATTGTCCAAAGGCGGTGCCGTGCAAGGAAAGATTTGGCACAGAGTCTCTGAGATTCATTGACAGCTTATAGAAACTGCCTCTCTGGTTAACCTTTATTGCGTTATAACAGCTAAGGTGAAGCGCCCATCGATGGGAGTGGCATTGAGTTGGCCACACCCACATGGTTACATGACCACTGAACCAAGCATACCCAGCTGGTCATTAGGGTGGAGAACCAGTTGTTAAATTATTTGAATCCCACCACTGCAGTATTCCAGGTGTTACTAAGGCTTTATAATGCGGTACTAATACTTCACATGATTTTGAGTCTATGCCTCTATTTATACAACCAAGGATTGTATTAGCTTTATTGGCTAAGAAGAAAAAAAGAGATATAATCTGTAGTTTTAGAATGATGACAGAATGATGGCTAAGGAAATAAAGCAGCCATAAACCTTAATTTGCAGAAGAAAGTCTTCTATTTGTCATATAAAACGAAGACACAGATTAAACTGATACACAAGTAACACTGCTTGTTGGATAAGCTCCTTTAAGCAATCTAGCCAGTAATATTTAAACCTTTCTTATACTTCATAAGTCTGGAAAGAATTAATGGAGTGCTCTTATATTGTCAATTTCCTTATTTAAGAATCTTTTTTAATGTTGACACAAATAAACTGCAAAGGACATTACAGAAAATAATAGCCATAGCTAATTACAGATTGCAGCGATAATTACAAATGAAAGATTGATTTAAATCCATTTACCCATCTGACCTAAAGAAGCTGGGACTTGAGGCTGAATAAATGATCCAGCCCCTGGAGATTGCATCAACCTCTTCTCCTGTCAGTGAAGCTGCGCGATTCCATTAGCCTAAAGAAGGCACCACATCATGATTTTTCCTAAAGACGAAGAAGGGCCAAGCAGTTCATTGCATCTGTGTTTCGAAACGGTAGCATCTGCAGAGTCAGCTTGTTATTAACACCGCTGCATCTATAAAGGAGATTGCTGACCCATGAATGGGATGCTTTGTCAGTTTGGCACCAGGGGAAAAAAAAAAGTGGAGATGAAGTGAAGCAGAGAATTCAAAGGGGCTCTTGATCGCCTCCTTTAAAATGCCAAGAACTTAAGCTGTCCTTTGTTATCTTCTTCTCTATGCATAGTGACGCGTTAGGAGGTCTGTCTCATTGTGCCATAATTCAGGGATTGTTCGGTCCATCCACAGCGCCTCTCCCTCAAAAGGGCAGCATGGGAGAGCTAATTCTGGCAATGAGCAGCTACATAATTAAGGTTTGTTCAAGAATGAAGGGGCTCTCCCCAACTCGTTTTCAGTCAGCAGATGCCAGGAGTTCCCAGGCCTACTTAGGAATGCACATTTTCACTTCTTCTGCTCCCACCATTGAGAAGGGCAGGAATTTCACAGAAAGCAAACGATGTCCTTTTCAGAAGGGGAGAATTGTCTGTTATGTTTCTACTGACAACTGAAAGTCACTGGGGGTTGGTAGCAGGGGTTGGTTGCTACCAGCATTACTGACGGTCCGGTGTGCAAAATTTTCCGCATTTACACCAAAAAGATCTGTGCATGAACGTTAGAAAAGGGGGTGGGGGGTGGGATTACATTTCTGCAATGGAGATTGTTCTGCGCATGCACAGAACCAAAAATTAAGATGGTGCCACTGACAATAAAACCAGTTCGGGTGCATGGGCGGCTGAGTTACTATCTATTCAGCCGAACCAGTCCGAACCAGTAGGAACCCACCAGTAGGCTTGGTGATGAAGATGCATAGAATGGGTATCTTTAAAAGAGGTGGGCTTGTCCTTAAGAACATACAAGTAACATACGTGCATACTAATTTTTGGCTTAGCTTTCTTTCTACTTATTATTGTGAGGAGAAAATATCCTATCTGTATTTATTGCTGTTAACACCTCTTCATTCGCTGATGTAATAAGAATTAATAAAATACTTTAGAAGAGGTGGCTTAGAGGTGAAGATTCTCGCTTCCCACTTGGAAGGTTGAGAGTTCAGTCCAAGGTAGTGACAGATCTCTCTCGCTCTCTCAGGGCGCAAGGAGAAAATGTCTGCTGTGAACTCCCCGTAGGGATCAGGCAGGGCATCCGGCCAGTAAATGCTCAGCTGCAATCAGTTGCCCCAACCCCACCCTGAAGCCAGGAATTACTAGATCGCAAAAATAAAAAATAAAATACTTCAAAAAGAAGTAGTGGATGGGAAATTATTCTGTAGATTTTTGGTTACTCTGAAAGGTTTTACAATGGCACGCAGGAGCAAAATTGCACACGAGATGAAACATCAAATGACATGATTTCTGAAACAGAATTAGTTAAATACTGTATGATAAAGTGGACACAAAATTTTGAAGAACCAATAATGTTGGATACTTGGGAAAAGATATGGGTAAGAAATATAAAATTTACACAAGCCCAAAACCTGAGAGAGAACTTTTATAAGATGTTTTATAGATGGCACTTACATCCTAAAAAAATGGCTTGCATGTATCCAAATTTACAACCTAAATGCTGGAGATGTGATTGTGTTGATGCTACATATTACCATATATGGTGGACTTGCAAAAAGGTTAAAGCATTTTGGATAAAAATATGGTGGATTATGCAAAATATTTTTAAAAAGAGGATAAAGTTTACCCCTCAGTTATTCTTGTTAGGTATAACTACTGATTGTACTGTTATAGAGACTAATTTGATTTTGAACCTAACAACGGCAGCGAGACTGTTGGTGGTGCAATACTGGAAGAAGGAAGATTTGCCTACTATTCAAGAATGGACATTAAAAGTAACAAACTTAGCAGAAATGGCTAAAATATCAGCATATCTTAAGGATCATTCAGATGAGAAATACAAACTGGAGTGGAGAAGATGGATTGACTATATTCAAAATAAATATGGGACTAAAAAGTTCCAGATAGCTTATGACTGAAAAAGCAAGGAATAATATAATTTGTTTATAGTTAGCTTAACAATAGAGGAGTTAAAGCACAAATGAAAGATGAAGCCAAGTTTCTTTTAGTTTATTTTAGAATATGATTGTTAAAGATTTATACCCTGTATTTGCTCTGGGAAGTTGGGAGTGGGGGAGGTTGGGGGGGAGATGGGCATGGGTGGCAAGTGTGAGGGAGGGAGGTAAATATTTGTAAAAGCTTTCTAAAAATTTTCAATAAAAATGACATGATTTCTGAAGGATATTTAATTCACCATGGAGAATTAATTGACAAACTTATTAGAACACCACACTGGTTGCTTATTCAGGACTGGAATATCTGTACATCATTTAAGAAACACCTCAGTGTGACTTGAAGCATGTTGAACCAATCAGTTGGTCCTTTTAAAGGGGAGTGGACCTTTTTGTGGGTAAGTGACCAATAATAGAAAAGCATGTTCAATCTTCTTCCTGTTATGCTGATCCCCACAGTCAGCATCCAATTGGTTCACTTGCTTAATTTATAAGTTGAGATGAGTTTCTTTCGCTAAAATGACACACAGCGGCTAAAATATGGTGGCAGTGGAGAAGAGGCACCAGGAATGAAATAGAAAATCAGGAAGCAGTAAACTGTGAAGTGGCCAAAGCGATGCTTGAAAAGAAGGGTAGCTTGCTCTGAAACTGTCAATTCAGTTCTGAGCCGAGTCGTTTCAAAATATTGATTTGACAAGTGAATTTGATTTGATTTCAGCTGAATAAATCTGATGAAAAGCATACATGGGTGTTCTGACCCCCCTCCATCCGGTGAGTCACGCCGACCCAAGCTTACTGTTAGCCACACTTTATTCACAATAATTACTCACAGACAAGACTTTGGCAGCAACCCAGGCTCCCACAGATAAGAGATACACACAAGAGCTTCTCCAGCTTAGTATAATGGTTGTGTCCTGCAAAAGGTCTCCTCCCAAAGTCTCTTCTTATATACTCTCTTGGGAGGAGCCAAATCACAGCCACCTGGGCCTGATTATCTCCTATGAATCTGTCTCCGTAATTGCTGCCGTCACTTCTCTGCCCTTCTCTGCCTGGCGTCAGGGACAAACTCCCTTTGCTTTTCCCTACTGATCCAGTGCCTTGATGTCAGGGAAAAACTCCCTTTGATCTTCGAGTTCCATAAGAAAGAAAGGAAGGAAGGAAGGAAGGAAGGAAGAAAGAAAGAAAGAAAGAAAGAAAGAAAGAAAGAAAGAAAGAAAGAAAGAAAGCATCAGATCAAAGCAGAAGGAAAAAGAAACTGTGCTACAGCAGTTGGTTTTCGGCAGCAAAATACACTGCCAAAATTGAATGACTTCATTTCAATGACTTCAGACAGAAAATAGGTGATTGTCCATGGATTATTTACCACCAGTATTTAAAAGACTCTTTTTTTTCAAATCACGATCTAGTAGATTGCTTAGCAACCTAGAAAATCAGAATTAAGTAATCATAACTACTACTCCATGGCGGCAATAAGACTCTAGAGTCTGTAGCTTCTTGGCCATTTTGTGACGGCAAAGGATGTTGTGGTCTGAATCAGAGAAGACCAGAGAAGTCATTGGACCCAGCTCAGTCACGTCCAATTTGTGCTCTGAGCCTATCAAAAAGCAACCTAACTTGGCTCTGGAGCCCCTTCTACCGACACATCTACAGGGGCCAAGTCGCCAACTTGTCAAAACAAATTATCCAGGTCTTCACTTTTAACTCCACCTTTGGGTTTTTCTCTCTGAAAACTCCAGTCAGGGATGTCTGCATTAGTGAGATAATACTGTGGAAAAAGCACAGAGCAGTATCTCTGCCATTGAGGAAGAGCAGAAAGAGGGGGAGACACAGAGAGAGAGGGAAAAGAGAGAGAGGGAGGGAGGGAGAGGGAGAGGGAGAGGGAGAGGGAGAGGGAGAGGGAGAGGGAGAGAGAGAGAGAGAGAGAGAGAGAGAGAGAGAGATTGCTTCTCTTATTACCTCTCCCTGTGCCAATTAAAACCTGGAGAAATTGAGAGGGGGAATTTAACGTACTGCTCTTTCTTCCCCAAGCAAAGATTTAATATCCGTTACCCAGAATCAGATATTTGTCAATAATTTACTGAAATGTAAGGTAAAGGTAAAGGTTTCCCTCGCACATATGTCCTAGTCATCCCTGACTCTAGGGGGCAGTGCTCATCTCCATTTCAAAGCCGAAGAGCCATTGCTGTCCAAAGACGTCTCCGTGGTCATGTGGCCAACATGACTATACACTGAAGGCGCACGGAACGCTGTTACCTTCCCACCAAAAGTGGTTCCTATTTGTCTACTTGCGTTTTTACATGCTTCTGAAGGTTGGCAGAAGCTGGGACAAGTCACAGGAGCTCACTCCGTTACGCGGTGCTAGGGATTCAAACTGCCGAACTGCCGACCTTTCTGATCGACAAACTCAGCATCTTAGCCACTGAGCCACCAAGTCCCTTACTGAAAGGTATTTCCTCCTAAAAGCATCTGGCCGACTTGCTGTGTAAAAGATGACCAACAATGAGATGCTAACAGAAATTATGAACAAATGTGCATTATATATTTCTGCGTGTGTACAGGGAGTCCTCGACTTATGACCCCAATTGAGCCCCATTTTTTTGTTGCGAAGGGAAACATTTCTTAAGTGAATTTTGCCTCATTTTGAGGACTTTTCGTTCCACAGATATAGATATAGATATAGATATAGATATAGATATAGATATAGATATAGATATAGATATAGATATAGATATAGATATAGATATAGATATAGATATAGATATAGATATAGATATAGATATAGATATAGATATAGATATAGATATAGATATAGATATAGATATATAGAGATAGAGATAGAGATAGAGATAGAGATAGAGATAGAGATAGAGATAGAGATAGAGATAGAGATAGAGATAGAGATAGAGATAGAGATATAGATATAGATATAGAGAGATAGAGATAGAGAGATAGAGATAGAGATAGAGATAGAGATAGAGATAGAGATAGAGATAGAGATAGAGATATACTTGGATAGATGACAGATAGATAGATAGATAGATAGATAGATAGATAGATAGATAGATAGATACGTACATATATAAAAACTTGACCCTATTATTTTTAAAAAAGTATATTTTGAGAATATTAAGGTGATCTCCTACAAAGACTATCTACAATTATATATCTATCATTATAGGAAAAAGATAATAACACGATGAAAGGAAACTAAAGGAAAAACAAATAATTTAATGGGTAACTTCAATCTTAGTCATCTTTTAATTCCACAACTATTATCCAATTGAATGGCATACTGATGTTGCTGTGATTCTTCGGAATCAGACTAATTTTGAATCCAGGGGTGTGGGGGGGTGAGAGGGACAGAGGGAGAGAGAGAGAGAGAGAGAGAATGAATTCCTATTGACCCATAAATCTAACACACAAAGTTGCCAATTTTTTTGACAGCAATTCTGACTACTGCTATGTACTTTTATTACCAGACATGGCCAAACAAATGGAGGGATATGTCTCATAGACTAATAAATTGCCCCATTAAAAAGTTCTCAATTTGACCCAACCTTGAAAGGCTAAAAGCAGCTGCCAGCTCGATCGTTAAATTCCTGCAAGGGTTCCAATGGGTAGATTCCTGGGAGAAGGTCTTAAAATAACCAAGGGAGTCCAATTTGTCCACCCAATTTCTAGAAGGGAGCTTGGCTGTCCAGCAACAATCAGACCTCCATGATTCCCCAAGGAATTAATTAGGCTGGGCCATTAACTACAATGACCATTCTCTTTGTGGCATTGATGCTGACCAAAGCAATCCTAAATTACAGTTGGAGCCTTTGAGCTTCTCTGTTCTTTCTTGTGCAATGTTTCCAACGGTGATGCTAACGTGATTGTTAAGCCTTTCCCCGTTAGGAGACTAGAGTTGTGCAGCAGAAGTTAGTAACAAATGTGTTGCTGGACAGTCACTCACAGCCACCGAAGGTAAAACAAAGAATAGCTTTACTTGCGTAACAAAAAATAGGATAAATACTGTTGTCTCCGAAACAGACTATAAGCAGTCTTGAAGTATATACACAGTCTATTTACAATACATTGAAGTTACAGTTGCTCAACTCATGATTCACCATGTAGACAGGTAACTAACATACAGACTAGCCACCATCCAATACAAGGTCTTCTCTCCCAATACTAAGCACATACAGTAACAGTCAGTAACTATCAAGAACAACTGAGGTGGCAGGTTGAACCAAAGTAGGCCTCAAGCCTGAACCAAACTAGGATTTCATGATATTAAACTTTAACTGTTCATATATAGAAATTGCAAAGGTTTGCTTTTATGACGTGGTGCGGTTAGACACGGGTTAGAAGAAAGTCTGCACATGAAATCTGCTGAAGCAAAGTCTCTATTTTAATCTATCTGCTGGCTTGACTGTAAATCCGTTTAGTAGACACATTGTCAGTTCCTCAAAATACGAGCTAAGCTGCTCCGTTAGCTGACCCATGTATACTTCCTGTAACTTCCTGTAACTCAAGGGCAAATCTTGAGGGGTGTTTCCAAAACTAAGAGATGGCTTTAGCTAAAAGTGATAAACTATATAAGGAAGTTCCTGAATTTCATTCAATGTTCAGGCCATTTATTCTTTGCTATGAACCTGCGCAAATAAACTATTCCTTCCCTGAAGAGCTGGCTTGCGTGCCCTGTTTTTTTCTACAACACAACAGTAGAACCAGTAGAATCAGTAAAACTCTGGAAACATCAAGAGCATCAAGGAGCATCAGGGAATACTCGTACTAGTTCCTACTTCCTTATATGGCTGCTTAAAGCAATAGCATCCAATTACCTCTCTCTTACATTTAAAGTAACAGATACATTTGTTACAATCATGGCGTATATACATTGTCAAGCCAAGACTAGGGTTACATCCCTAACAGTGATCATAGGTGAAAAATACATCAAATGCTTTTTGGGCAGAGTCAAATAATATCTAAAAGTGAGCATTTCCTTGACCCAATCTTGGGAAGACTGCCAATGCTGGATTACCATGCAGCATTGAGAGGAGTCACCTTGCTTGGCTGAAGTGCCTTCAGAGGTTCTTTGAGTTTCAAACGGACAAAGCTAGTTTGCCCTTTAAGTCTCCATTCTAGTTGGAAGAGCTTGGCATGTTTGCCTGCAAAGGAGAGACATCCGCCCCAGCTCTATGCTGTCCTGTTTAGGCACAGTTTCAAGCCGCACATATGCATGCAAGCCACGTGTGCGATGAAAGCGCATGGGAGAAGGTTGAGTGCATGCGTAGTCAGGGCGTGTGCCAGTGGCGGGTTCCATATTCCGTTGCAACTGGTACAGTGCAATGGGGCTGGGCATCCACCACATGAATGTCATGCACAAATGCACAGAATGTGCTTGCATACATACCACCCATGGCGCTCCGTGATGCCTCCGCAACACTCCAGCTGCTCGGCCCCGAACAGCTCAAATGCAGGTAAAGTGCGTGGGCAGTTGGGTGGACCCTCCAGAGCACAGTATTAGAACAGTACCTGGTGCTCCCAGCAGGCACTGGTACACCCGTACTGGGACGCACTGGTTGTATCCCATCATTGGCATGTGCTCACATTTGTGTGCCAGTAGGGAAAGTAAGTCAATACCACTCCTGCTTCCTTTCCCTTCTGTTCTCTTCCCTATTTCTTTTTGAAACTCTTTCCCTTCTGTTTCCCTTCTCTTCCTTTCCTTTGCCTTCCCTGATTCCTTTTGTTTAGTGAGCTATCTTTTGCCGTAAATCATGTTGTTAAAGATAGAATATCACAACAGCTGCTGCTGCAGCTTCTCCACTAATAGTGTTCTCCACAATGGGAGGATCTTTGAAAAATGGAGTTGATTTCTTCCTCCTAATCTAAAAATATGGGTTGTCACAGGTGTACAGAAACTGCAGCTCCTGGTGGCATTCTCCATCAATTTGTTTGGATGATTATTATACCTATGCCTTGATAACAACTGGTTTCTTTCTTCTCTTTTTTTTTCTGGATAGTTTTACAAAAAGTCATAAAATACTCTGACAGGAGCACCTGTGAAGACTGAACACACAACTCACACAAGTGGGGTAAGGTAATTAAAAAATAAGGTAGAGTTTTTTTTAAAGAAATGATATCCATGGACCATGAAGTCTATACTGTACATATGTATGTATCTACCTACCTACCTACCTACCTACCTATTTGTGAACAATGCCATTTTAATAGGAAGAGAAAACTACAAACATGGGGGACTTCACAACTGTTTTTGAGCTAATGATCAAATATACATTTTATTTTAGATAACAAATCTCAGATTGGTCTCCCTCTGTTTTTGTTTCTAATATCCTGAATCTTTTGGCTAAAAATGATCCCCAGAAACCTTTCAAGATGATCAATACTCATGAGTCTCCCTCAACTGGAGACTACGCCCTGACTCCACTATTCTTATTGTTGTTCTCACTCTAGATAAGTGACCTGGCTATGACTTACACCTGAATTTGTGCCCGTGAAAAACTCACGCATCATTCTAACTCACAATGCCATTAGAGAGGCATGATGGCTCAGTGGCTCAATGACAATTGAGGAGGTCTACACTCTGGTGGTTTGAGCCCTAGCTTTGCATGAAAGAGCGAGCTCCCGTCACTTTCCTCAGCTTCGACCCACTTACCAGTTTGAAAGCATATAACATGCAACTAGATAAATAGGTACCACTTCAGTGAGAAAATAATGGCGTTTTGTGCAGTAGACTGAATCTAGCCAAACCCAGACCTTCCCCAATGTGATGCCCAAGTGGAAGGCAACAATGGTAGAGCCCTTGATGTCATTACAGAATGCCATTGAATCTTTTTGAGTATGGAGCTAGATTTAAAAAACAAAACAAAACAAAGACAAAAAAAACTGGGAGATGAAAGGAGGAGGAGTTCCTGATTTTTTAAAGCTATAAAATGTGTTTGAGCATTAAACATCTAACCATTTCCACTTTCAGCTAGAGATCACCTTTTCCAGCTAAATTTAGCATAACTGGAGTCCATACTTTTTTAAGATAAAGGTGTGTAATTATGCTGGGGCATACCTGGCAAACTTTTTGATAAAGGGAGGTATAATAATTTAATGTATTAGTTCCAAAGTGATATTCACAAGGAATTAGTCTGGCTTTAAAGCGTTCTCTCTTTCTCTAATTTTTGTAGGATGATTTCCACAAATCACAAGCTTTATTATTCAAAGACATCAACTTAATGCTGAGTTCTGGTTTGAGAGCATTGGCTACCACCTGTCCCAACTTAGGCTTCCCAAGATCATGAAGCAGACTCCTCGTCCTGATAAAAACCTCTTTTATTTAAGTTAAAGGTAATTCCTCTCCAGCAAATTCCCAGTCAACAGTCTTTCATGAGATTTCACAACTACAGACCTTTATCAGGTTGGAGAGTTGCCAGGCCGATATCTTCCAAGCGCCATGATGTAGCAACAATTACTTGGCAAGAAGTCAGGAATAGATCTTCACCCTAATGAATTGAACTAATTGTCTACTGAAAAGTCCCCTCCCCTTTTGTTCCTCTTTATTCCCTAGGGGAGGGGGTCATTCACCATCCACCTATGCCTTTACTTCTGAGTTGGCCCTTGTTCCTTAGCTGTTCCCTTCATCTGGCAGCTCTGTGCATGCACACATGGGGAACAGGCTCCAGCTCTCCGACTCTAAAGGCAGCTGATAACTGTTGGACGGCGCTGGCCCCATCTCTGCCTCCAATGCAGAGCCCTCATCAGAACCTTCCCCAGACTCCAGGACTGGCCCATGTTGTTCCCCAAACTCCTCACTCTCTGAGTCTGACACCAGCTCCACTGTTTGCTGACGGGACACAATACCATCTGCTTTCAAGGTCAGATAAGAGTAATTATCTGCTGAATAAAATGGGGGGGGGGTTTGCTTCTCTTAAGAATCTATGAAGAAACTTTGTATTGCAATGTGTTATAAAGAAACTCAAGTCTTAAAAAGTCTATAAAGAAACTCGAGCCAGAGATGATGAAAGGTCAAACATTCTCTAAACCTTAATGATAATGAAAATGCAAGCATGGTAACATAATAATAATAATAATAATAATAATAATAATAATAATAATAATAATAATAATAATAATAATAAAGGGACAGGGGAACGATTGGAAAATCAGCTCTAAGTTGCAGGATGCAATTGATGTAGTTTCCCTGATGCTTATGGGGGGAAGAAAAGGGGATATTCGGGAACAAAGGAAAGAAGGATACAGAAAGCAGAAAATATGCAAAACCATTTCTAACAGGTTTAGCTTTTCATAAGTGTGAGCTCCTTGTGAAAAGTGGAATGAAGAAAATAGTGCTGATGTTCTGTGGAAATATGATTATGTATGGATCGCTACAGTATATAGGAAGGTACAAAGAAAACCCCCAGATTTTATAGTAGCTGCGCTGAAATTTCTTGTTCTCTTTGCTTGCTTAAAGGATATTTACCCTATGAGCATCTTTTAAGCAACTGAACATTCCAGTTTAATATCATTTCCCCATATGTATCTTATACAATTGAAGTCTTCCTTAGAAATATCTTTTTTTTCTCACCGATTCCCATGAAAATGCCTCCAATCCTTGAATAAGACAGAGTTAAGTAATCCTTTTGCTGTACTAGAGTTCTGATAGTTTATCTTTCTCAGTTTATCACCATGGAAGGACAACCTTCCATGATTTGAGAGAAGTCTGTAGATCACTCATTCCCTTGGGCAGATCAAATTAATGCCAGAATAGATATTTGTAGATTTAAATAGAAATGCAGTACAGGCTCTGTTATTTACAAAGGCTCAAAACATTGGCAAAACGTCACTCAGAAATCCTTCCATTCCTCTTTCCCCCCAACATTTTTCTGTTTTTTTCTACTGCCTGATATTTCTTTTGTTAAAAAAAATATTTTTATTTATACATTTTTCTTCAATATACATAAGTACTCAATAAACAGTGTATCATTTGGGTCATTTTACACCATGATGCTGCTGATGATAACCTCACTATTTCTAAATTTAACGGACTTGAACACACTGATTCTACAAAAAAAAAAAATCCTAGTTGGAACAGCTTATATCCTCCGATGTTACCTTAACAGTTCCTAGGTCCTTGGTTAGGACTCGAGCTGTTGAGCTACCAACCAGCCCCAAAGGCTGTGAATCTCACCAAATATTAACCACACAACAACAACAACAACAACAACAACAACAACAATAACAACATACTTGGTTGATACCTAAGATGCTGGCAGCAACCCATATCAACCATTAGCACCAGTCAATGGTATTTGTGACACATCTTTAAATATTCAGTTGACTGAGTTTCATGTTTAATGAATAAAAGAAATAATAATAAATAGTGATATAGTGATACCCACTGTCATCGGGGCACTTGGTACCATGTCCAAGAAATTTATAAAACACATCAAGATATTGCAGCTTCCTGCAATAACACCAGTGGAACTGCAAAAAACTGCTACTTGGAAAATCGTACATCTTAAGAAGGTACTTGGTTGATACCTAGAATGCTGGCAGCAACTCGTATCAACCATCGGCACCAGTCAATGGTATTTGCGATGCGTTTTTGAATGTTCAATTGACTGAGTTTCTTCCCGCTTCTAATTTCTTCTTTTGTTATCCAATGATTGGTAAAATAAATCCCATTTTTTAAAAAAAATATTCTGTGTTTTCTTTATTCTTTATCTTTAAAGTTAATCTATCGATTTCCACACACACTAATATTTTTTTTAATTATATTTTCCTCTGAAAGAGTTTCCTCATTTTTCCAATGTTGTGCAAATACAACTCTCACTGCCGTGAAAACATGTAATATACAATATATAATCTCTTTGTTCTATTTTTTTTTTTTTTTTGGCAATATGGCTTGATATTTCTAAAGGTCTCTCAATCCAACTAATCACTTTTTTTAGATCAGTTGTGGCTGGTATTTGTCACCACCCAACTTAAGGTGCAGGAATAGGAAGCTTCAGACTTCTATTTTTTTTAAAAAAAATATGTTGTTTTATACCATTGCTTTCAAGCACTGTTACTTTTATCATTGGGTTGAACTAGCCTGCAACACTTAAGTGATAAGACTATACATTAAATAATAATTATGATCCAGGGTCTAGGCAAAATCAATACAATCGTGCATAACTGTTGTAAAATAGTTTCCCCAACCAGCAAAGATTAGCTACCACTTTAATGTCTGAAAGAACTAACCAATTAAATAGTGGGTAAGGTCAGGATTTATTGATTGTAGCCACAATGAAATCTCTTGTGTTGTTTTTTCCTTCCCCCCCTTCAAGACCTCCTTGTAATTGGAGTATGATTTCCTTAAAACACTCTTTTTTACATTATTTTATTTCCAGAGGCTGTAGTTCTACAGCAATAGCATACGAGTGGTCTTGCAACAATATAATGAGTCATTGACGTAAAGATCAATATAACCATAAAACCTTGGAGCCAAAATGTAGGGGGCGGGGGAAGAATAAAATCATGGAAGATTAAATGGCTGCTATTTTTTAAAAAAAAGCTTTCGAGCTCATAGAATGTATTTACTAACGCTTATGGCAACATAGCAGAGAGAGAGAGAGATAGAGAGAGGAATATTTAGCTTCATGCATGACAAGGAGAGACATGTTCAGCAAGCTAATATTTATGTATAGCAATAGCAATAGCAGTTAGACTTATATACCGCTTCATAGGGCTTTCAGCCCTCTCTAAGCAGTTTACAGAGTCAGCATATCGCCCCCACAGTCTGGGTCCTCATTTCACCCACCTCGGAAGGATGGAAGGCTGAGTCAACCTTGAGCCGGTGAGATTAGAACCGCTGAACTGCAGATAACAGTCAGCTGAAGTGGCCCGCAGTACTGCACTCTAACCACTGCGCCACCTCGGGTCTTAAGTAGAGACCTCTGAAGAAGTGGGGATGGGATTGTGGCAGAAATAAGGAGTCAGGTGATAGATTCTAACCAATGAAGTCTTTCTGGAGAAAGGAGGGATCATGAGATCACCCACTTGCACTCCAAACAGCTTTTGTTCATAAGTAGACTACAGGAGCTAAGATTTTTGTAGTCAATTTGTGAGTGCAGAGATTGGGAATGGAAGAATTTCAAACAAGCTCACAACCATAAGGTAGTTTTTATGTATGTAAGGTTCACCAAACAGACTTAAACATATTTTTTTTTTGTTGAATAAACAACAATCTGGTGATTAGAAGGCTAATTTTACAAAGATACAAACTGTCTAGGGATCCATATAAATTTGAAATAAGAGGTTAAGACTAATTATAACAATCATTTTGTGCGGGGGGGGGGGGAAATGTTATTGATTTGAACTTTTTTCAAAAATAATGATAGGGTAAGACTTTGAACTTTGGACATTAGAGGAAGCCAGAAGCAAGTAAAAATCACAATTAAAGGATAAGAATACTGAAACTTGACCAATACAGAATGGAGAAAAATATTTTAACATCATATTGGACATATTGGAGGATATTTGTGAACAATTGACCCCAAAGTTAATTTTAAAAATCTCTGCCATTTTAGCTAGATTATGTTTAAACGTTCTTAAGGAAAAGGATATGAAAGTCAATTTAAAAATGACAAGATACAAGAAAGAAATGGGAAAAAGATGCTACACTGTCCATATAAAGAAAACTGGTTGATGTCCTAAAAATAAAAATATACAAACAACAAAACAAGTAGAATGACTTGGCTAATTTTCTTATATTTGATTTACAGAAGAGATTTGTTAAAGTTTCAAAAAAATTTGTAACAGTAGACAAAGGAAAATGAGAAAAAAAATCTAGGATATTATTTGAAAGGATTAAAGATCAAAGATTGTTAAAAGTAAAAAGAAAAAAAATATAAAGTTGTTTTATTAATCAAAGTTAAAAAATATTTTCCCCCAAAATAGATATCTAGATGTTTCTGATGAGGCTTTAAAGATTTGTTTATGATATGAAATATGAAGATATTGTAATATATGAAATATGAGAATAAAAGATCATTTGTTGTATTATAAACGAGGCGATAAATTGCTAGAATTGTTTATACTTGTGATGAATGGGAAAGTCATTTCTTTAAATGTTTGTTTTCTAATTTTTTTCTTTTTCTTTCTTTTTTCTGCACTTTCCATGTTTTATTTTTGCATTAGTTTTTATCTGCTTAATTGTAATACTTAATAAAATCATAATTAAAAAAGGATCAGCCTTCTTCTACTGATGTTTAGCCTTTGCTAAGCACTTTCTTGAATTTCCCCGGCACTTCCTTATTTTTCTATCACATTTCTGAAAACGAACAATATTAACCTCAATTTCCCATACAACCCTTTTTTCTGTAGTTGTACGTTTCCCCCTCCCTCCTTCAATTCCTCTTTTCCTTGTATCTATCTATCTCTGTCTCCAGAAACGATGTATGCTTGCAAAATGGAAATACCACATTTTTGGAAAAATGCCACTTGGCACAGTTTTAATAAGCTAGGTGACTCTGTGCTGTGAACAGGAAGGGGGAAAAAATCTGGCAAAAGCAGAAAAAAATATCTGCTTTTTCGAAATCCAATAGCACATCTGACTGTCACGTTGGAAACTGAAACTAAATATTTATCTTGGTTAATAACTTTAAGGCTGCTTGCCATTTTTTTCCCCTCTCACTCTAGCGCAGAATAGCATAAATGTATGGGATTTGTGTTAAAACCATTTCCAGCCCACCTGCATCTGCTTTTACTTCTGGAAGAGTTTATATATTCCAAAACACTTAAAAAATATCTCTCATTCCCCTTATCAGCCTATTTACCTTGGTTGCTAGCTAGCTAGGGCAGCCTATTTGTTTTCGAGCTAATGACTCATTTTTCCAAAATCTAATTCCCTTATTATTTAAGGGAAGAAAGACTAGGCAGCATATTGCTATGCATGGTTATAGTAACATTACCCATCCTTGCCACTAAAATGAACAGCATGTGTGCTTTATTTCATCCTCATCTCGAATTGCAGTGTTCAGAATTTTACAAACCTTTTCCAGCAGCAGCAGCAGCAATGATACAATCTTCCGACTCTTGTTATTCTGTATTATTCTGTAGGGTTTAATTGATGTGATAAATGTGCGATAAATATTTCAATTTCAACAAAATTTGGTACACAGATGACTTACTCTCTGGAGACAAATACTGTGAGGGGGGTAAGACACTCCTAACACCCCCCGGTGTGTGTGTGTGCTCTTAAGATGCAGCCTGTTGTGCCTTTATATGTCTTTGACTGTGCTTCCATAAAATGGCTTCTACTGTACAGCACAGAGGAGATACCATGATAACGGCTTCGCAGTACTCCACAAGGCAACACCCTTTGGTAAGGGAGAAAATGCAACATTAGAAATTACGTTTGGTCCGGACATTTCCCCCTATAAATAAATATCTGGGCAACCCTGGGTTAACATTTAGTATAATATAAAATAGGTGACTTTCCCAGTGGCTTCCATGGCCTGTAATCTACGAGTCAATTCATTTATTGAGGTCTTGGGACTAGGACCTTTTCCATTTCAAAAAAATGGGTGAAAGTCACCGGTTTGAGACGAGCGACTATACACACTGCACAAATAAAGATGATAACCGTGATGCCAGTCAATTCTTGAGAACAGTCACTCCAAAGACCATCTGTCTCTATCTCTCTTGGAGGCACGTGCAACATTTCCGCTTCAAAAGGAAAAGATCTTGCAGAACAATTAGAGCTGTAAAGCTTCAACTTTATGTGTCTTATTGTAGGATTGCACCACATCTGGGATGCAGGAAAAGGCACAGCTGCCAACAGATGCTAGGTTTGCAGTCTGAATCCCCATGTTACTGTTTGAAAGGAACAAGCATTTCCACTAAGAACTGTTTTCACTCTTCTCTTTCCTTCTGTCTCTAATAGAGTCTGCAGTTAGAGTTATTGTTATGTGTTTTAGGGACAAGGCATTGAAATCAGTTTTGGTCACCACAATGGAAAAAAGATGTTGAGATTCTGGAAAGAGTGCAGAGAAGAGCAACAAAGATGATAAGGAGACTGGAGGCTGAAACATATGAGGAACGGTTGCAGGAACTAGGTATGTCTAGTTTAATGAAAAGAAGGACTAGGGGTAATATGATAGCAGTGTTCCAATATCTCAGGGGTTGCCACAAAGAAGAGGGAGTCAAACTATTCTCCAAAGAACTTGAGGGTAGAACAAGAAGCAATGGGTGGAAACTAATCAAGGAGAGAAGCAACATGAAACTAAGGAGAAATTTCCTGACAGTGAGAAGAATTAACCAGTGGAAGAGCTTGCCTCCAGAAGTTGTGAATGCTCCAAAACTGGAGGTTTTTAAGAAGATGTTGGACAGCATTTCTCTGAAGTGGTGCAGGGTTTCCTGTGTAAGCAGTAAGTTGGACTATAAGACCACCAAGTTACTTTCCAACCAAGGGTGGGTTCCAGCAGCCACTACTTCCAGTTCTCTCATGGTTATGCAGTGCGCGCATGCTTGATGCATGCTGAGCGTGCATGCGCAGTACTAAAACATTTTTTGGCGCAGAAGCCAAAAACAAGATGGCGACTCCTTAGGCACTGCCAAGAGAACCAGTTTGAGGGTGTGGCAGGCCGGTTCCAGTGACCCAGGCCACCAAGTTACTACCGATTCGGCCAAACCAGTCCGAAACCAATAAGAACCCACCTCTGCTTCCAACTCTGTTATTTTATTCTGTTCTGTTCTGTTCTGTTCTGTTCTGTTCTATTCTATTCTACTCCATTCCATATTCCATTGTATTGTATTGTATTGTATTGTATTGTATTGTATTGTATTGTATTGTATTGCATTGCATTGCATTGCATTGCATTGCATTGCATTGCATTGCATTGCATTGCATTGTACGGTTCGGTATGATATTGTATTGTATTGTATTCTACTATATTCTATTCTATTCTATTCTATTCTATTCTATTCTACTCCATTCCATTCCATTCCATTCCATTCCATATTCCATTGTATTGCATTGCATTGCATTGCATTGCACGGATCGGTATGATATTGTATTGTATTCTACTATATTCTATTCTATTTTATTCTATTCTATTCTATTCTATATCCTTCAAATGTCATTTATTTCCTAGTTCTTCCAGCACCTCTCAGCCATTCCAGTGCCCAGGAATGATGGAAACAAACTGGAGTCCATCAGCATCTGGAGAGCCGTAGCTTCACAGCAGGTAAACTGTGGAAATGAATTCCTTTCAGACGGTTGCAACAGATGTCCAAGCCAATCACTATGGTTTTGGGACGTGAGCAAACAGGTCCCTGGGTTACATTTTCCATCTGCAATTCTGATATATAAATTAATTGGGCAACTATTTTTAGCAAAGCCAATCCAAATATGAAGGCAGAAAAGGGATGGGTGAGGATTGTGTTCGCAAACAGGTCTAAACACAGTTATCTTTCAGGTTTCACCCTTCTTGCTACTAGGAGCATCAAATGTGCATTAGACTAAAAGGTACTTACCAGTGCATGCCACCTGTGGCACACATGCCATAGTTTCTCCATCACGGGTATAAAGTCCCCGGTTTGAACAGGGGGGGGTTGGACTAGAAGACTTCCAAAGTCCCTTCTAACTCTGTCATTCTCTTATTCTGGTTCTGAATTTGTCAGTGGAAGTACAGCCTGCCTCTTTTCACCAGTTACATTTTATTGTAATGTTTGAGTTGGGAACTCAGCAGGTTGATGTATGAAGAAGTGGAAGGAAGCCGATTGGTTGCATAACATATGGAAGGGAAACATCCCCCCCCCATTAATCAGTGGTGCACTGAGACCAGTACATAATTAATTGTAATTCTAATTAAAATTAAAATGCAACCTAATATAGGCTACATAATTAAACTGCTAACAAAAATTAAATGTTTAATTTTAGCATTAAAGAGTGACAATAGAGCATGTTAATGTTCTGCAAACCACTATACGGGGTTGGGGTAATATTAAGAGCATTTATGCAGGCAAAGTGCTGATTAAAGGAAAACTAGTGTTTCAATTAATTGGGGAAAAAAAGTTATAATCACCATCCCAATGTTAATTCAGAATATGCAGCCAGGACGCAGGCATGAGTGTGCCAACATACAATTAAATATCTGTAAATTTCATTGTTTTTAGCATGTTTCGGTGTTGCTGGTTTGAGTCTCATTGACAAAACTTGCATATTTTAAAACAAAACTGAAAGTAACTGAAGCCCAAAATGTGTATTTCAATATATGTCAGCTCACAGTCAAATCCTGTTCTCCTTTAATTGAATTCAACAGTTATTTCTTACTTCACTGATGCAAAAGAGACACGAATTATAACCAGCACATCTACCCTGATGTTTATTCGAGCAGAGAAATATGCTTCGTGTAATAATCAGTGTACCCTTTTACAATATTAAATGTAGAAAGAATTGGATGGACAAATCTGAAAGCACCCGAGGCTGCTTGTTTTAATCAGGCCAAAAAGAAAAAGAAAAAAAAACTCCTTAAGCCAACACAAGACTGTCCTTGGCCAGAAGTCATGTAAATTTCTTAGTATATTTTGCATCGAAGCTGCCACACAAATAGTTCAGTTTCATATAAGACTTAAAAAAAATATCAGTGCTTCTCTTTCTATGTTTCCAATGCCAGCAAGCCCAAACATTAAATCAAAGTGGCATCTTAGAGGTTTTCAAAATGTGTTACAATCAGCATTGTAAAAATAGAACTTCAACAATAAAAGGATGCAGCCAGAAAAGTATTGGCATCAAGTGATACCAAATTCCCGTTGATTTATGCAAATGAAAAGATACATAATTAACTGCTGCATAATTGTTATTACCTCTCCCACAATTGAGTTTGGGTAATGGAATTTTCCTTCCTTCCTTCCTTCCTTCCTTCCTTCCTTCCTTCCTTCCTTCCTTCCTTCCTTCCTTCCTTCCTTCCTTCCTTTCCTTCTTTCTCCATCCCTCCCTCCCTTCCATCCTTCTTTCCTCTCTTCCTACCCTCTTTTCCTTCCTCTTTCCCTCCCCTCCCTCATTTTCCTCCCTCCCTCCTTCCCTTACTCCCTCCCTCATTTTCCTCCCTCCCTCATTTTCCTCCCTCCCTCATTTTCCTCCCTCCTTTTCCTTTCTTCCTTCTTTCCTCCCTCCCTCCCTTCCCTCCTTCCTTCCTCTCTCCCTCCCCTTCCTCATTTTCCTCCCTCCCTCTCTCCTTCCTTTGAGAGACCGCCTGCTGCCAATTACCTCCCAAAGACCCATTAGATCGCACAGGGCTGGCCTCCTCCAGGTTCCATCCACCAGCCAATGCCATCTGGCTACGACCCGGGGGAGGGCCTTCTCTGTTGCAGCTCCGGCCCTTTGGAACGAACTCCCCACGGAGATTCGGACCCTCACCTCTCTCCCTGCTTTCCGAAAAGCCGTTAAAACCTGGCTGTGTCGGCAGGCCTGGGGTTGATGAGCTCCCCTCCCCTCTCGGTGTGGTTGTTTGTCATTTTAAATGTCTATTTTGTACTTGTATGTTTCCCCTTCCCGTTTAAGTTGTTTGCCGCCCTGAGTCCATTTTAGGGAATAGGGCGGCATATAAATAAAATAAAACTTAAACTTAAACTTTTTCCTTCCTTCCGCTCTCTTTCCCTCCCTTATTTTCCTCCCTCCCTTCCTCTCTCCCTCCTTCCTTTTCCTTCCTCCCTTCCTTCTTTCTTCCTTCCCTCCCTTCCTCCCTCCATCCCTCCCTTCCATCACAATTCAAATTCCAATACTTCTGTCCAACACAAACTATGCAACATTCTAAAACCATTCATACAATACACGATAAGTGAAATAAAGGTATTGAAATGATAGCAGTTTGATTGGTGGCCTCAATAGGAAACCTTTACAGATAAAGGTCGGAACATTGATTAAAATTCTTGGTCCCACAAGGTGGCATCTCATGAACTTGTAAATGCCAAGGAATGGGAAGGGGTCCTTTCTGGAAGAGTCCACCATGTGAATTTTCTATTTCACATTTAGCATGGAAGGACTTCCAGAGTGGTATCTTCTTGTTTAGGAAGAAACATACTTTTGTATATCATTGTTCCAGACCATTAACAAGAAGACAACATTAATTTCAACAACTGAACTGGGATTAAAAACAAACTTCAAGATGAGAAAGATCAACAAAAAATATTCTAAGACATAACTTACTGCAGACATTGGCACTCTAACTGCACCTTGCTTCTTAGGATGGCAAAGACAGGAAAAGCAGGGGATTGTAAAAGCAGAAGGGTGAGAAGGAGAGAGGGCACAAACCGCCCTGTCAATCATCCATCATGAACAATGATGTTACGGGTGACACTTTGTTCTGCTCTGACCCTGGAGATGAAGCTGGTACCTGCGTTCTTTTTGACAGGATTTCTATCATCTTTTGATGATGTTGACCCCTTACTCATCCACCCAGAATTTTTTTTTTTAAAAAAATGCATCAGTTTATCTCCACTTGTCTTATCTGGAGAAAACTCCACTTGTGGTCATTCTCCCAGTTGAATTCTCCGATCGTTAAGAAAATAATATGCTTCCTCCTGTAAGGCTCGGGATGTATTGGGTGGCAATATATCAAGAACAGCAACTAGTTTGTAAATAAAGTTGATTTGTGCTATTCTTTTCAAATGCATTCTCTTGTTTTGTTTTGTTTTTTTCTTTTCCCCCCTGAGTTCTTAGAGGCTGGAATTTATCAAAGAACATAAGTTGACTGTTCTGCCTGATAATCTTAGACAGCTGGATTCTCAGATTTCACACTCAAGGTGTAGCATTGATAATGACTAGCAATAGCACTTACATTTATATACCACTTCGCAGTGCTTTTACAGCCCTCTCTAAATCACTTTCGATGGGAAAGTTGTCTTTTAGGGTGGGAGAAATTGTAGGCAAAGGAAACATGGAATCCAAGTTTCTATTGCTAACCTCTGAGATACCATCCAGATTTCTTAGTCACAGGTAGCTTACTTCTATTCCCCCATCCACTTCTGATAACTAGCCTTAACATCTGGTTGTCTCCCTGATCATACCTGATTCTGTTGACCTTCTGAGGCCAAACAAAGTCATTAATATGCTGCCACTTGCTGCAATTGTAAGGCATCATTCTTGGCATAAAATGTTCATAGTGGAGACAGAATTGCCTTAGAATACGAACATGCACAGAGAGTGCTTTATTCCTCGCAGGGAGTTCATTTTTAGAATACTACACACCATCTTCTAAAATGAAGAGACCAATGGTGGGCTTAAAAAATTGTTTGAACCTACTCTGTGGGTGTGGCCTCCTTTGTGGGAGTGACTTGTCACCCATGTGACCGGATGGGAGTGGCTTGCTGCCCATGTGACCGGATATGAAGATGCCGACGACACTTGTCAGAACCACCTTAAATTACCTCACACACAGCACTGGCATGCATAAGAATATGAGGTAAACTTGTTTTTTAAAAGGCATCTTTGATTTGCGTTAAAACAACTTCAACACACGGAATGTTCTGATTGCACCACAAACGCAGTAGTCATCCTTAACTTTCACAGAGGCACTGAGTTTTATAAATAGGAGCTTGATAGTGTAGAATAATCATATCCAAGGACCAGTGGTGGGTTTCAAAAAAAATTGGAACCTCTTCTGTAGGTGTGGCCTGCTTTTTCCGGGTCCACTGGTGGAACCTCTTCTAACCGGTTCGGTAGATTTGACGAACCGGTTCTACTGAATAGGTGTGAACTGGTAGGAACCCACCTCTGGAAGAGACCTTCTAGTATCTTACCCTGATGGGCTGACCATGGAATTGTTGGTCTACCATCACCTGTTCTATATTCCATTTAGAATTTTGATGTGCTTTCTCTTAAACTCTCCAACTAGGTCCTGCTGTTTTTCCCTTTAGTGATACTATGAATTTGGAATGAGATCTAGTTCCTGAGACAGGGAAGAATGCAAAGACTAGGGTAACATTTAATTCTTTACGAGAAGCAGTTTCAATATTGTACGGTTGGATGGTCCTATAATAAATCAAACTATTTGAGCAATCCATAAAAACACATGACAGTTACACTTTTTCCCCCTGTCCCAGAGATAGAGAGGTCATCATTCATAATAGTGAAAATATCCAGAAATGCCCCTAAAAATAAAATAGAAACCCCCTTAGGTGTCTTTTCCTGCACAACAATAAAAATATTGCTTGCTGCAATATTTGTAAAAAGAGGAATCCTGTCAAGTCAGATGCAATGAAGATGAATTGCATTCAGAGAGTTATATCTAGTAGACCTATAGAAGTGGCAAACGGGGGGGGGGGGGGCTCTAAGAAGTAGACAATATTTTCTTCTTCTATCAACTAATCTTACAAGCTTCTCAGCAAAAGCTGTGAAGGAAGTAAAGCATGCAAAATTAGCAGGAGTGTCTGACTAGCATTGCCTCCTAATAATATTATTGTGTGACATTCAACCTGTCAGACTAATCAGAATCACTTTGGTTTCCTGTAAGCAAAAAAAATTGTCCTGTGGTGACTTTAAAAAGTTCTGAAATTCTGTTACATGCGACAAACAACAAGCCAGAACACTTAACCTATTAGCTGGATATTTAAGGAGCCGGTTCCTTCCACATGAAAAGCCAAAAAAAAAACCCACCTCATTTTCTTGGGTAAATATATTTTGTTTGTTCTCTTTATAAGCTTGTCTCTACAGCTTTGGCATTGTTGGCAAGGTGAAATAGTATATAAATCTCTTTCAATAAAATAAATATTGCTGGTGTCAATCTCATGTTTAAGTTACAAGACCCATGCTAGCAATAAAATAGAAGTGCTTTATTTTCTGCAGTCCTGGTTAGTGCTTTTACAGAAGAAAAGAAGAAAAGAAGAAGAAGAAGAAGAAGAAGAAGAAGAAGAAGAAGAAGAAGAAGAAGAAGAAGAAGAGGAGGAGGAGGAGGAGGAGGAGGAGGAGGAGGAGGAGGAGGAGGAGGAGGAGGAGGAGGAGGAGGAGAAGAGGAAGAAGAAGAAGAAGAAGAAGAAGAAGAAGAAGAAGAAGAAGAAGAAGAAGAAGAAGAAGAGGAGGAGGAGGAGGAGGAAGAAGAGAAGAGGAAGAAGAAGAAGAAGAAGAAGAAGAAGAAGAAGAAGAAGAAGAAGAAGAAGAAGAAGAAGAAGAAGAAGAAGAAGAAGAAACACCTGTCTGTATGGGACGTATCTATGGCCTTTCTTAAATTACACCAAGTCCATAGAATGAAGCGTAGAATTGCTTTAAGGCAACAAATATATAGAATGCAAGGATAAATAGCTGTGCGGCAAACATCTAGATAGACTAGAGAGCAGCAAAGAAATTGATTTTTTTTAAATTTCTTGATCATATGTTATTATTCAACATCTAAAGAAATAAAGTAGAGATGGACAATGGTTTTTCTTCTCTAGGCGACAAGGAGGAATTGGCTGCCTGCTCCGGAACTTAACCATCATTCCAAACTTCCCGTATTTTTTGGAGTATAAGATGCTCCAGAGTATAAGACACACCTTAGTCTGCTTCTGCCTCCCAGCATCCATGGTATTCAGCTGACACATGGTAACAAGGTCAGCCAATGAATAAGCATGTCCGAAGACGTCTCTGTGGGCATGTGGCCGGCATGACTAAACGCCGAAGGCGCACAGAACGCTGTTCCCTTCCCACCAAAGGTGCTTCCTATTTTTCTACTTGCATTTTTACATGCTTTCAAACTGCTAGATTGACAGAAGCTGGGACAAGTAACGGGAGCTCGCTCCTTTATGAGGCGCTAGGAATTCGAACTGCCGAACTGCCAATCTTTCTCATCGACAAGCTTAGCATCTTAGCTACTGAGCCATCGCATCTATATATCATTATCTTTCTATATCTATATCTTTCTTATACTGGCATTTAATTAAACCTGAATATAGTTTACAAGGTTGTTTTCTAGCTATACATTTTATTGTTCCTTCTCCCGCACGTATCCCATCAAATAGCACAATTTAGCAAACTGGTAAAGAGACCTCCGAGGGCACCTTAAACTTTCAGGCAATATGTGTTTCCCAAGTTGGCTGCTAGCTGATATCAGCAATCAAATGCTTTCTCTGTATGTGAAACACTTTGCCTTCTGGAAAAAATTAAAAAAAGGGGTGGGAAAAAAAATCACCTGGAAGGATCTTCATGCTCCATCATTTGCCAACTGGGAACACACAATGCTGAGCTGAACTCCGAGTGCTGTTTTACATATGTCCTTGCTTCAGGTATAGAAGCAACAAAGTGATGTTGATACTGGAACAAAGAGCCTTGGAAGCCAGAAAAATGTGCTTTGTGAAAAAGGAGATTTTAATGGTGTGATGTTAATTCAAAACAATACTTCCAGTGTGCCGAATCAACCAAGGTCATATATAAAAATGGGTCTCTCACTCCAGATGTTGACTCCAAGAAAGTGTTTATTGTGCCAGAAATGCTGATTCCCAAAAGATTATTACTTCTGTGTGGCCTTCTCAACATTTTGTTTGCATATGGCACGGACCCTGGAATTTTAGTTTCAAATTCTGGTAATTTTGGAAATCTATCAATTCAATTCAATTTGTCAATTTTAATAGATTTGTATGCCGCCCAATCCTGGAGGACTCTGGGCGGCTTACATAAAAGACAGTTTAAAAAAGAAGATATTAAAAATTTAAAATATAAGACAGAACAAATTAAAACAGGACACAACATGCACTCGATCTTAATGGGGCTGAAGGTCAATCAAGATCAGCAGCCCCAGGCCTGCCGGAACAGCCAGGTCTTAATAGACTTTCGGAAGGCCGAGAGAGTGGAGAGGGTCTGGATTTCAGGGGGCAGTTCATTCCAGAGGGCCGGGGCAGCTACAGAGAAGGCCCTCTTCCGAGGAGCCACCAAACGACATTGTGCAGTCAATGGTACCCAGAGAAGGCCCACCCTGTGCGATCTTATTGGGCGCTGGGAGGTATGTTGCAGGAGGCGGTCACAGAGATATCCAGGTCCTAGGCCATGTAGGGCTTTAAAGGTAATAACCAGCACCTTGAAGCGTGTTCAGAGACCGATAGGGAGCCAGTGCAGCTCACGGAGGATAGGTGTAACATGGGTGTATCTAGGTACACCCAGTATCGCTCGTGCGGCTGCATTCTGGACCAATTGTAGTCTCCGAACACTTTTCAAGGGCAGCCCCATGTAGAGCATCAATCCTTTCTTTTCCTCACCCCCTCTGTTTAAACTCTTCCTTCCCCCCTTTTTTTGTCCTAGGAGAAGGGGACGATTATACATTTAGTGTATTTAGGCATCAAAATCCGATCTATCCATTCATACAAGAAATCGGCAAATAGCACCATTATTTGATAGGTGTTCTTTGTTTGGCCTTCCCACACATTGCCAACGAAATTCAGCACAGATCTCTTTTTTCCCCCACTCAGGATTTCAGAAAGAATAGCCTGGGGGCAACGCAGCATCAGCATATGTTCTCTCCTCTTGGCTTCTGCTGCTAGATATTTTTCTGGCACCATCACATGCTAGCTGACTATGGCAGATGTCAAAGGATAACCTTCAGTGTCCAATGTAAAGCAGTGTAGGAATTCACTTTTAGTTCATCAACTGTCCCTGAGTTACAGGAAGCCTTTCAATAAGGCCAAACAGCCTTTCAACGTGACCCACTGAAGATTCTTAAATATTTCTCCAATTCTCATCATTCAGGTTTTTTTGTGAGTTCATGCTCAGGAAGAAGGCATGGGTTTGTTAAGGAACCCATATTTTCTTTTCTACTACAAGTACTTAGAGATGGCTGTATTTTTCAGAGTATAAAACACATCCTTCCCCCCCCCCCAAAAGAGGGTGAAAACCTGGGTGCATCTTATTCATTGAATACAGCATTTTTGGCCTACCAAAAATGCTGCCCTCTTTGCAAAAATGAGCTTGCAGAGGATTTGGCAGGCTTGCTCATTTTTGCGCCCCCCCAGCCCCCAGGAGCACTCTATAACCATTTCAAAGCTCTGCATGCCTTTTTTTGTGCAAAAAATGAGGCATGTAGAGGGTTTGGGAGACCTGCAGAGTGCAAACACTTAAAAAAAATACTTCTTCAAAATCATGGTGCGTCTTATACTCCGGTGTGTCTTATAGTCCCCAAAAAAATGGTTAATCAGGGTCATGTCCCCATCGGAGCCTGAATCTGCAGAGGAGAATGAGCCAGAGTTGGAGCCAACAGAGTTCTAGGGGGCTTCAAGGGAATGTGGCGAGTAGGAGGTTGAGGCAGCCCAGGGCCCCTCAGGATTGCAACAGCTTGTTAGCAGGGAGGAACCGGGGCAAGATGGCTGAGACAGGGCAAGCAGTGGGCATGAAGAGTGACAGAGCTCAGGCAATGAGCAAGGACCTCCTCCTCCTGATCCCCAAGCATGGAGAGTGGAGAGAAGGTGGGAACAGCACAGGCTGATATTATGACTCGGGAGGAGAGTGCCCCTGGGGACTGAGATTTAAGAAGATACTATGGGGAGGGGAATTTGTTGGGAACAAATGCTGAATTGGTAGGGTTTGGTGGGGTGGTACTGACAGTTGGAGTTTGCAAGACTGCTTGCTTCTTCCTTACTTGTGGACTCAGTGCCTTCTTCCTGACTTAATAGACTCAGTATCTTGTTCCTGACTTGGTGGATTCATTGTTCCTTGTTTCATGGACTCGTTTCCCTGTTCCTTTGTTTTGAATGTGCTTGCACTTTGTTCTGGGACTTGCCAAGAATGTTGGAGCATTTGGGGGGGGGGAATTGGAGCATTAAAGGGGAGTTTGAACTCTCAGCTGGCTGTATGACCTTCGTGCCTTGTCCCAAGTCATCATCATCATCAGTAATCAGTCAAAATCTCTCAGGGTTGAGGGTAGATTTCACCTGGATGTCCTGGCACTTCCAATACAGTGTTATAAAGGTTTTAAGTTAATGACATCCTAGCAAAAGAAATATAAGAAGGGCACAACTGAAGCTTCAGTTCAAAGGTGACTGTTGAATCCCTAAGTCAGGGATCAAACTGAAGACCCATGCTGTCAAATCAAACTCTGTGCATTTGTGAGAATTCCAGTGATTCTGAATTTTGCTTACGCTTTTCAGTTCAATCTGAACGATCAAATCTGATGAGATCAAAGGTGACCCCCCACATCCCTACCAGCAACCTTTTAGAAGCTGAAGAACTGAAAACTGTTGCTTCATATGGAGTTTCCATCCTGTCTCCCCACTGAGAACTCCTCTGTCTCTTTGAAGAAACAATAAACTAAATAACAAACTCCAACTGTGTGTTACCACTAAGGCAGTGGAGTAACCGAAGGAGGTGAAAACAGGACCAGATTGTGTTCAATGGCTTTCACTTCCAGTACAAAACTCACAATAATCTCATAATGGCACAGCCAGGCTGTTCCATTCAACCCAAATTTTGTCACTTAGCAGTAAAGTATTGCCTTGTCTTAAGCACCCTTTCTTCTGTCTTAAAAGGATACACTTTGCATCACAATGTAATTACTTGCTTTCAGTTGTAGATACGATTGTAAACAATGACTACACAATACTAAGAACTTGCTTTATGGACAGTAGCTGTTTTGGAGAGATATTTGCATGAAACACTTGTACATGCTCTTCAAGGGTTGCAAATGAAATGGACATTGGCCAATAAAGTTGATCACCAGACAATGCAGCTATTAAGAGACAAGAGTACAAGGAAAAGGCAATATATGTTTTCCAAAGATGGCAAAAATTTAAGTAAGCATTTGAGACATAGTATAAAGAATGTTTTTCAAGTGGCATCCTCAAGTTAATGTCCAAAGCACTAGATACATAGATAACCACATCAATTTCTCTCTTTCTGTCTGTCTGTCTGTCTGTCTGTCTGTCTGTCTGTCTGTCTGTCTATCTATCTATCTATCTATCTATCTATCTATCTATCTATCTATCTATCTATCTATCATCTCTCCTTCCATCTCCATCTCCATCTCCATCTCCATCTCCATCTCCATCCCCATCCCCATCCCCATCCCCATATCCATCCATCCATCCATCCATCCATCCATCCATCCATCCATCCATCCATCCATCCATCCATCCATCTATCTATCTATCTATCTATCTATCTATCTATCTATCTATCTATCTACCTATCATCTCTCCCTCCATCTCCATCTCCATCTCCTTCCCCATCCCCATCCATCCATCCATCCATCCATTTATCTACCTATCATCTCTCACTCCATCTCCATCTCCATCCCCATCTCCATCCCCATATCCATCCGTCCATCCATCCATCCATCCATCCGTCCGTCCGTCCGTCCGTCCGTCCATCCATCTATTGCATCATCCATTATTCTTGGAAAGTGAAAAGGAGCTACTTTTATGTTTTCTTCCTATGGTTAAATCTTTTTCAACCCTCAAATCTTTTTCACCAGTATGAAAATTTCTAATTGATCAGAGTAAAATAATTGTTATTTGGCTGTTATTACACTTTATTAATGTGAAATTCTATCAGCCTGTACCTGCAGATCAGTGGTGAAATTCAAAATATTTTTACTACCGCTTCTGTGGGCATGGCTTGGTGGGCATGGCAGGGGAGGAAACTGCAAAATCTCCATTCCCACCTCACTCTGGGGCCAGCCAGAGGTGGTATTTGCCGGTGCTCCAAACTACTCAAAATTTCTGCTACTGGTTCTCCAGAACCTGTCAGAATCTGCTGGATTTCACCATTGTTGCAGATCTTGCATTAGAATCAATTTCAAGTATCAGTTCATCAATGTGAAATAGAAAACCTGGTGGATTTATGAACCCCTAATATGTGTGTGCATGTATTTGCATTTACGCAGTATATATGGAATATTTAAGGAGTGTTTCTGATTTATATCCCGTGTCCTATACAGGTAGTCCTTGACTTACAATGATTTTCTGGTTAAAAAAAAATGAATTTTCAATCATAACATTGCATTCACCACTCAGTGAAACAAAACACTGAATCTTGGCCTTGTATGTTCCCTTAAATTAACTTCATCCACCAGAAAGTCTCCGGTCAAGTTCAGATAACATGCTCAGTTAGAGGAGATGGGTAACTATATTAATTGTATAAATAAATAAAAACAGTTTGTGAACACACTTTCAGTTAAAATATAAATGCAGAAAATCAAAGGAGAGTTCATTGAACTGTAGCTACCTTTACCAATTCTGAGTTTTATTTACATTTTTTATTGCTTTTACATATTACCTTGATCCAGTGTTTTGTCTTCCCTCCTCTTCATATAAAGCTTGAAAACAATTATTCCATTTCTCTAAAGTACTTAACTCTTTAAAAAAATAGTTGAACTCTCTTTCAAGCTTATAGTTCAAGTACCTCTTTGAGGTATTCAACAAATGTTAAATGGTTTATTAGTCATATGCTCAAACATGGTTTATTCCTTAATGGTAGGTTTTCAGTAATTGTGTAGGTTCTCCAAGAGTTCAAGATTCTGTGGATATTATTCCATTTTTCATTTATCCTAGCTACAACAACCTGTTAGTTGTCGACTTGAAAAAAAAAAAACCCAGTAGCCTCCTGTGACTGTACACGTTTCAACCGCATACCCAACCATTTCAATTAAATCTAGAAACTATTGTTATTGTATTAATAGTAATTCATATTCAAGTTACCATGTTTAAGTTGGGTCTTGTTTACAAATGGAATCATTCTGTTAGGGATATCTCCGTTGGGAGACAGAAAGTAGTGCAGAAGAATGTACAGCTAGAGAGAAAGAATGTTGCTAGTAGAAACAGACGAATAGAGTTTCAGACACTGCTAGTAAAAACAAGTAGCTTTACTACTGATAATTGCTTCACAAGCAGTGATGGTAGATATTAGTCCAAACACAATTCAAAGAACAAACAATAGCTTACAGTCGCAGTTCACATTCCAGTCATCAAGTCATCAAGCATAGGACAAGCAGAGAGAGAGAGAGTGAGCTCTCTTAACTCCTTCTTATAGTAAAGTTAATTACACCTGATAAGTACATCCACTCATTTAAAGCAACAACAACCATTTGTTGTTGTATAAAGATATATATTGACTACCCAACACTAGGAGTATACTCTCTACTTCTCTTTCAAAGTTCTTGTTTGAATATTTTGTCCTACAACCAAGATCTTTACCCCATGGAGGCTCTTCCTAAAAACAAATATATAAGTGACACATTTTTGGAGGTGATGCTTTAAGGTGCCAAATACATTTCTGCCTATGACATAAAAGGGGAAATATATGGCAGTCATCATTGCTTCCATGGCTACGAATTGTAATGTGAATGAATATCTTTATTCTCTATAACCGTGGCATGACAAATCCGCGCTCGTCAAAATCGCGGTGATAAAATAGCGGCGCTAAAGCTGCGATGTCATCACCGCGCGTCATCACTGCCGCGACAACAGCGCGGCAACAGAAGGGCGCTTTAAAACGGCACCGCGGCAGAAAGCCGACTTCAATTAAGGTAAGCATTAGGATTAGGTTTAGGGGTTTGTTTTAGGGTTAGGTTTAGGGTTAGGTTTAGGGTTAGGTTTAGGGTTAGGGTTAGGGTTAGGGTTAGGTTTAGGGTTAGGTTTAGGGTTAGGTTTAGCGTTAGGTTTAGGGTACTGAGTGCTTGGGAATGCGCGAATTTGCCCTCCGCGATTATGTCATTGCGGTAGGGTCGCGTTTTTCCTTAGCACTTAGAACGGCGCGAATTAGTCTTCACGCTTATGTCTCCGCGGATAAGGGCTTCGCGAATTTGTGGTGGAACCCTCTATAACAGTGTTGGCAAACCTTTTCAGCACCGAGTGCCGAAACAGGAGTGCTCGTGCCAGAAACTGGAAGAGCATCCGCCCTTATGCGCATGCTGGGAAGATGATCTCCCAGGTTTCCAGCCCACGCATCAACCATCTAGTCTTCTGGTTTCTAGCATGCATGCTCATGGGAAGCTAGCTAGTGTGCATGCTCACTCCAGAAATTGGAAGGTCATCTTCCCAGTGAGTGCATGCCCACCGGGCAGCTGCTCTTCTGGTTTACAATGCTCCCATATGTGTGAAGACCAGCTGGCTGGTGCGCCAGAACCCAAAAGAGCAATGAGATACGGCTCGCATGCCCAGAGAGATGGCTCTGCATGCCACTTCCGGCACACCACCTGCCACAGGTTCTCCAATACGGCTCTTATAACAAAAGCACGACAAAAGAAAATGTTTCAGCATCCTCAATCTTGCTTCTTATATGTGGACAGATGTGTTCAACAAACTGGGTTTTCTTGTATTTTCTCTTAAGGTTCTGAGTAAAATCCAATATGTGTAAAAGCTGTCCACTAGTGAGTCCATCAATAATCATTTGGGTGATTATTGACCTTTGAAAGGCTTAATGGATCAGTCCTCGCTGATAAAAATAATTTCACTGTTTTCTTTATCAAAATTTCGGGTTCCTCTAGCAGCAGGTGCATGGGAATTAGGGGAAGCTCTCTTTCTTCTTAAGATTCTCTCCATCTGTTAATATCTGGAGAATATAGCTGCATGTCTTCCAAAAGGGGTTGAGAGCTCAGGTCAAACTTCAACTTCTTTTTCTTTTCTTTTCTTTTTGCAATTTGAAAACCAATTGGTGGCTGCCAAAGTATTACTTATAACTTCAAAGCAGGAATTTACTGCATATATCCGAGTTTAGCTAGAAGAACATTTGAGGTAGGCATTGTATAGTTTTGGAGAAATAGAACTAAGGATGGTAAACAGAAAGTCTTAAAGGAAGGAAAACCTTTCCTAAATTATTTATAAATGGGAGGATTGATTTAACTTCAGGTTATGCCCTGAAGAATAGACAGACTTACTTTCTTTCTTTCTTTCTTTCTTTCTTTCTTTCTTTCTTTCTTTCTTTCTTTCTTTCTTACTTTCTTTCTCTTTTCTTCCTTTTTCTTTCTTTCTTTCTTTCTTTTTTCTTTTTCTTTTTCTTTTTATCTTTCTTTCTCTTTCCTTCCTTTTTCTTTCTTTTTCTTTTTATCTTTCTTTCTCTTTCCTTCCTTTTTCTTTCTTTCTTTCTCTTTTTCTTTTTCTCTCTTTCTCTCTTTCTCTTTCCTTCCTTTCACTTTCTTTCTCTTTTTCTTTCTCCTTCTTTCTCTTTCTCTCTTTCTCTTTCCTTCCTTTCTCTTTCTTTCTTTCTCTTTTTCTTTCTCCTTTTTTCTCTTTCTCTCTTTGTTTCTCTTTCCTTCTCTTTTTCCTTCCTTCCTTCCTTCCTTCCTTCCTTCCTTCCTTCCTTCCTTCCTTCCTTCCTTCCTTCCTTCCTTCCTTCCGCAATGAATATGAATAAAGTAAACAGTAATGATAATAATGTCCCCAAATAAGGCACTGCCTTGACATGGTTGTAGGGCTTGCTTCAAAGAAGATAATAACTATATCAAAGATTTGACTATACTGGACAAGCCACATCAGAGGAGCCAGATGAAGAGTGTTTCTCTGATTAAAAATATATATATACAGTGAGACATAATTGACAAAAACCCATATGGGATCTATAAGGACCATGTTTGATGTTAGAGTTCCTGAACAGCTAGTGACAAAGTTCTCCAGTCAAAGCTGAAGAAGCTTCTTGGGTGAGAAGTGAAATGTCTTCAAAGAAAAACCAGCCTCTTGAAATGACTGCGAATCTCCATGGACACCTGATGACAAAAGAGTTACAGTAGTCAGAACTGTTGGCTGAGAAATTAGGGCCAGCAGAACTAGGACTACTACTGCAAGAAAAGATGGTTACCCATTGCAAATATAAGAAGACTGAAAACAAAAGCTTGGAAGAGTTTATATCCTGCAATGATACCATCAGCAGAATCAAACAACATCTGCTTCTCCCAGGTCCTTAGAAAGAGCCACATGGTGGTTAGATTGCAGTACTGCAGGCTACTTCTGCTGACTATTGGCTGACTGCAATTTGGGAGTTTGTATCTCATCAGGATCAAGGTTGACTTCCATCCTTCCGAGGTGAGTCAAATGAGGACCCAAATTGTTGGGGGCAATATGCTAACTTTATAAAGCACTCAGAGTGGGCTGCAAAACGCTGTAAAGCAGTATATAAGTCTAAGTGCTATTGCTATAGCTAAGAACTCAGTAGCTGCATAAAAAGGCCACTGTGAGACCAACCACAACCACAATGACAATACGGCAACAGTGTATATTCACAGATTTGTTGGGAGTGAGATACTCAACAAATGCAACTTTTGGAAGTATAATGTAAGAGACACTTACTTAGTAGACTTCCATGCCATATTGTCTTACATAAAATCTCCGAGAGTATAGTAACACACATTAAAAAAAAAGAAAGAGGCGGGTTTAATGATCAGATTCAGATTTAATTATCTTATCACCTGAGAAGGATATTCAAAATTTATTCTGCTGTCTGTCTTTAGGGAAAAAATGGATACCATAATTTTCATAAGCTGAAAAGGATTTCTCATCCAGTTTCCGCCTCAAAATTACATTCTGTAAATAATGAACTGCAAATTCAGTATGCTGTCGCCTTGGGAAAAATGCGCTTTTAAAAGAGTGTAATTTTACAAATAAATAAAGTGAAATACGTTACATTTTTTTATTCTTGCAGAATTTTTTTTAAAAAATATATTTGGTACCTTCCTTGGATAGTCAGCAATATCTATGATATCCATATATATTTATAGGTCACATATTGATACACATTTGAAACATTATTCCTGATGCTCCATTTTAATATTTGATATCTAAATAGGTTACAATGTTTAGATTTGGGATGGAGATGAAGAGATTTCATACCTGAAATCTGCCAAGATTACCAAGAAATGAGGTCACATTTCACCCATTCAAATAATGTATTTCATGTTAATGTAGAATATACAAGTAGTCCTCAAAGTATGGCCAAAATTAAGCTCAAAATTTATGTGGCTAAGTGAAAAAAATTGTTAAGTGAATTTTGTCCCATTTTAAGACTTTTCTCCCCTCATTTGCTAAGTGAATCACCACAGTTCTTATAATAGTAACACTATTAAGTGAAGCTGGTTTCCCCATAGACTTTCCTTGTCAGAAGATCACAAAAATAGATCGTATGACCCTGGGACACTGCAACAGTCATAAGTACATGCCAGTTGCCAAGCATCTGAATGTAAATGTCAGGCCTGCAATTATATTCCTTTTAGAATTTTGGCCTGCCACACTTTCTCTTATTTTAATATGCTATTTCATTAGTATAGTTGATGGGAGGGGGGAATAGACAGAAGTAGGATTGTGGAATGTATTGTTATCATTCTTTTCTAGAAGCCAAGGTCATCTTTTGTCTCTGCACTTTTACACCTGACCGGAAGCAGCTGGGTGGAGACGCCAGCATGGAAGAAGAAGATTGGACCATGTGATGGATTTGTGGGTGTGGGGACAAGATCATGAACTTTTAACTGGGTGGGATTCTGATGTAATTTCCAGAATTGGGATTAACACAGATGTGCTAAAATGTCTGCTTTATTAAATTGGAACTTTAAGGATCATTTTGCCTTGGACTCTGATTTAATTCTACATGATACTTGGAATGCTGACAGTAAATCACATGACTATGGGAATAATGCAATGGTCGTAAGTGTGAAAAATGGTCGTAAGTGACTTTTTTCAGTGCCATTGTAATTTTGAACGGACAGTAAATGAACTCCTATGGGTTGAGGACTATATGTATTGCGGATGTGGAAATTTTGGTGACTTAAAAAATAAATGTGAATTTTCATTGAAACCATTTTATTCTGACTTTAAAATATCAAAATATTAATAATCTGACAAGGAAGAACAGTGCTACTATATTTTTGGCATTATGTAAAAGAAGTACAGCGTATCATTAGTATGTATGCCTTCTGTTTTTTCCCCCTTGTAATTAAATGCAGTTAAAAAGCACATTAGTCTGAAAATTTCAGAGGGAGAACAAAGTACTAATGTTACAGCTTGATAATTCATGCTAACATTCTCAAATTGAAATGGAGAAACATAAGCAGGCAGAATTCATACCATTATTAGTACAAGTGTGACTCTTTTCTCTTGCATTCTCCAGCCTTGAGTTACGGGTTTTTAAGTTGCATTACAACAGCAATTTAAACTGTGGTTAATCTAAACTACGGATTAATGAAATGAGCAACTTTTAACATGGACGGTTAAATGTCTATGGAGATTCTCAGTCATCCAGGTCATGGTTGTCCCAAAGGTGTTTTTTTTCCAAGAGGCAACGGAAGTTTCTTTGTTTTTCCTTGATGGTCTTTTACTTCTCATTGAAGAAGCTTCTTCAGTTCTGAACTGAAAAGGCTTCTTCAATGAGAAGCAAAACATCTTCTTGGATAAGAAGTGAAATGTCTTCAAGGAAAAAGTCAAGTTGCCTTTTGAAAAAGTACCTTTGAGGCTGTGGGTGAAAGTTGGGTTGTTTAAAAAAAATTGTATTTAAGGTAAACCATGATTTATTAAGAGGGGTGGCTCTAAAGTTAAAATAGAAGTCAGGTTAAAATAGAAGTCGGATATTTGAAAGAAATGATTTTGGTGGAAATGGAAATCGGATGAGACTGAAGTATACTTTAACTCAATATATCTAAACTCAAATTTACTGCTAAATTATGTTCAGCATTTCATGCTTACTTGCCACAGTAATATAACACAACAATACAGTTATTACTCTATGTGTAGCCTCACTGAAGACACAATTATTAAAGACACATCATGTTCCTGCCATTTTTGGTTTAAAACCTATCTATTTCAGGACTTTCCCAGGCACAAACGTTATTGCTTTATGATAGACATGGAATGAATGAATCAACTGGTAATTTATGAATCATAAATAAATACTAAAATAACACAACTGGACTATGGATATATTATTTTTTGCCATCTAATCATCAGATTTTATTTTTGTTAAGGCCACTCTTAATGTAAAATATGCACTCTTTCCAGAATCTCAATATAATTTTTTTTATATAGTGGCGACCAAAATTGGATGCGGTATTGCAACTGTGGCCTTATTAAGGCTTTATAAAGCGCTGTTTTGATTCTATCCCTCTGTTAATGCGGCCTTGGATTGTATTGGCTTTTCTGGCTGTTGCCACACACTGCTAGCTCATATTTAGGTGATTGTCCACTAGAACTCCAAGGTCACTGTTACAGTTATTGCTGTTGAGCCAAGTTTCACCGAATCCGTATCTGTACATTTGGATTTTTATTGCCTTACTTTTATCTCCATCAAATTTCATTTTGCTAAATAGGGCTCCAGTATTTGAATCTGTCAAGATCTACTCTGGATATTGAGCCTATGTTCTAGGGTATTAGCTATTCTTGCCAACTTAATGTCACCTTCAAATATGACAAGTTCCCTTTCTATTCCCTCATCTTGGTTATTTATGAAGATATTGAAGAGTACTGGGCCTAAAACAGAACCTTGAAGTACTCCACTACTTACCTCCCACCATGCAGATGTAGTTCCATTAAGGGCTGCACATTGAGTGGGGTTTGTCAGCCTGTCTCTCTGTCTCTCTGTCTGTCTCTGTGTGTGTGTGTGTGTGTGTGTGTGTGTGTGTCTGTCTCTCTCTCTCTCTCTCTCTCTCTGTGTCTGTCTGTCTCTCTCTCTCTGTGTGTGTCTCTGTCTCTCTCTCTCTGTCTCTCTCTCTCTCTCTCTGTCTCTCTCTCTTTCTGTCTCTGTCTCTCCCTATCTGTCTGTCTCTCAGTCTCTGTCTCTCTCTCTTTCTTCCAGCTGAACAAATGCAGTTCAAACAGAATGTGGAAAATGTACCAGATGCATATTGGTATTACTTCTTGAAACAATCTATCATAAATAGTAAAAGTTAATCAGATGCAGTTCGATTCACAAGATTATCAAACAAGTACATTGCCATTTTCTGTCCTGGTCTCTCATCCTTATTACTATTCCTGGTATTTGCAATGCAATCCTATAAATATTTCACCTATATAGACATATATGGATTAGAATTATTTTCCACTGCTTGGTTCTGACACGATAAAACTTTTGTGAGATAATTTCAGCCTATCAGTTTCACATGGTGAATGTTTTCAAAGCATTGCAAAATGATGTGTCAGCAGTGTGATGAGGCTGAAAATAAATGCAAATGTAGATGGGTTGCATCAACCAAACCATTTTTAAAGCATGGAAAACAGCATTTCCAGTTTATTCTGTGATGGGTCTAATTGTGGGCACCGTACCTTAAGAAGAAACTAACAATGATCCTAGGAATAGAAAATAAATTCTAAGAGAGAGAGAGAGAGAGAAAAAAAAAGAGAAGAAGAAGGAATTGGAATATTTAGCGAAATATAAAAAAGTAAAACAAATATATTGTTGTTCTGTGATGAACAGTTGCAGGAACTGGGAATGTCTAGTTTAACAATGAGAAGGGCTAAGATGACATGATAGTAGCCTCCCAATATTTGAGAAGAAGGGGTTGATTTATTCTTTAAAGAATTGAGGGCAGAACAAGAAGTAATGAGTAAAGATCATTAAAGAGATGCAATGTAGAACTAAGGAGAAATTTTCTGACAGTGAGAACAATTAAACAGTGCAACAGCTTGCCTTCAGAAGTTGTGGCTGCTCCATCACTGGAGGTTTTCAAGAAGACGTTGGATAGCCATTTGTCTGGAATGGTATAGAGTCTTCTGCCAGAGCATGTGAGGTTGGGCTAGAATAGGGTTGTCAAACTCGTGGCCCGCAGGCTGGATGTGCCACAAACTGGCCACGCCCATGCCCAGTTTAGGAAAGGGGAGGGAAGTCTGTTCTTACCTAGGCGTCCCATCTCAATAAAACCTCTTTTATTTAGGTTAAAGGGAATTTCTCTCCAGCAAAATCCCAGCCAATAGTCTTTCATGAGATTTCACAACTACAGACTTTTATCAGAGCCGAGGTGGCACAGTGGTTAAATGCAGCACTGCAGGCTACTTCAGCTGACTGCAGTTCTGCAGTTCGGCTGTTCAAATCTCACCAGCTCAAAGTTGACTCAGCCTTCCATCCTTCCGAGGTGGGTAAAATGAGGACCCGGATTGTTGTTGGGGGCAATATGCTGACTCTGTAAACCGCTTAGAGAGGGCTGAAAGCCCTATGAAGCGGTATATAAGTCTAACTGCTATATATTGCTATCAGGCTTGGAGAGTTGCCAGGCCGATATCGTCCAAACGCCATGCTGTAGCAGCAATTACTTGGGAAGAAGTCAGGAACAGATCTTCACACTAATGAATTGAACTAATTGTCTCCTGCAAACTCCCCTCCCCTTTCGCTTTTCTTTTATTCCGTATGGGAGGAGCTAGTCACCGTCCACCTGTGCCTTTACTCCATAGTCAACCCTTGTTCCTTAGCTGTTCCCTTTTCCTGGCAGCTTTGTGCATGCACACATCGGGAACAGGCTCCAGCTGTTCTTCTGCCCCACTGATATCCGATTCAGAAGGCCGCTGATAACTGTCAGATGGCCCTGGGCCCATCTCTGCCTCTGATTCAGAGCCCTCATCAGAGCTTTCCCCAGACTCCAGGACTGGCCCAGTTTCCTCCCCAACCTCCTCACTGTCTGGGTCTGCCACGAGATCCACTGGTTGCTGGCGGGCCACAACAAAATCACGATACGTCATTTGACGCTGCCATGATGATGCGAGTTTGACATCCCTGGGCTAGAAGAAGATCTCCAAGTTCCCTCCCAATTCTGTTATTCTATATTCTCTCTGGTAATTACAGCAACAACAGGAAAATGAAACCCTCTTCTCTTTCCCTCTAATGTACAGGACAGAATAATGGATCTCAGAAAGATGAATGTTTAAAAAACTCTCTTTCTAGCAGTAAGAGCCATTGCTGGCGAATCTAGCAGTAAGAGCCATTGACAGCAGACACAATTACAGAAGGAGATGGTGAGAGCCACTTCACTGCCTAGGCAGAAATTGGACAACCATTATCAGGAATACGTTAATTTGGCTTCCTGGATTTGATCAGGACTTTGGAGACTCTCTTTGGAGTCTCCTACATGGCCATGTCCAAGTCTAAGAAGAAAAATGTTAGCTAACTTTTGCAAAGATATCCTCATAGGGAGTTTGAGCCATACAATCCAGCCAGTGGTGGGATTCAAACATTTTTACTACCGGTTCTGTGGGTGTGGCATGGCTTGTTGGGCGTGGCAGGGGAAATATACTGTGAAATCCCCATTCCCTCCCCACTCCAGATAAAAGTTACTGCCAAATCACCATTTCCTCCCCACTCCAGGGGAAGGATACTGCAAAATCCCCATTCCCTCCCCACTCCAGGCGAAGGTTACTGCCAAATCACCATTTCCTTCCCATTCCAGGGCAAGGATACTGTAAAAATCTCCATTCCTTCTCCCCTCCAGGGTAGGATACTGTAAAATCCCCATTCCCTCCCCATTCAAGGACACTGTAAAATGTCCATTCCCTCCCAAATCCAGGGGAAGGATACTGTAAAATCCCCATTCCCTCCCCACTCCAGGGGAAGGATACTGTAAAATCCCCATTTCCTTCAGATCAGATGGGACTCGGGAGGCAGAAAATAGATGTGGGTGGGGCCAGTTGGAGGTGGTATTTACCAGTTCTCTGAACTACTCAAAATGTCCGCTACCGGTTCTCCAGAACTGGTCAGAACCTGCTGAATCCCACCTCTGAATCCAGCCCTATGATAACTCTTCCTAGGAACAAATTATCAGTTTTATTTACATTCCTCGAGCATTTAGCATAGAATTCTCACTCTGCTTGGATCGCCACTCTGGTAGTTTTCTTTCAGAGCTTCACAATCATTCTGCTAAGTTCTAGACTGCTTGGATGACTAATTGGCAGCTCTAGAACCAAGTGCTGTTCTTGACACCTCTTGTGTTTCCCCCCCGTAATTTATCATTTTATTTTATTGCATAAAATACAAAGAAGAAAAGCAAATAGGAAATTAAGGGAGGAAAAGAGAGCTGGGGGAAAAAGGGGTATGAGATACAAGGGGAAAGAGAAAAAGAAAGAAAAGGGGCATTGACTTCCAACTCTATTTAGCACAATACCAGATAAACACACTCCAACCTCAACATTCTGCATTTAAACATTAATATGTAACCAGCCATTCCTATAACATCAAATATTTCTAATAAACAAAACCAAGGTCAGAGTTTTTTTTTCTTCACAAGCACAAATTCCAGAAGTGATATATCCAAATAAGAGCATATTTTCGTCTTTGAATAAATTAATCAATTTTACCATTCCTCCTTTATCTTCCTTGCTATGGAAATAATGTGTTATTTCTATTTGCACCTAGTAATCTTTGTGAACTGTCATCATTTTTATTTACAAAATTTATTGTATTCTTTCAAATTCTTTGACTTTCCTTTTTTTTTTAAGCATCTTGTAGTTTTTTTTTTTTTTAAATCATTCCTTTCCCCATTCCCAAGGGTAGATTTTACTGGTATTTTGATACGGGGAGAAAGATAAATTTATCGCTATGTAAATCAAATTAAATATAGCAGGTGCATTTCAGAAGATAAAAGTCCCTATAAGGTATAGGTTCCCCTTGCACCAGTGGTGGGATTCAGCCAGTTTGCACCTATTCGGGAGAACCGGTTGGTAACTTTCTAAGTAGTTCAGAGAACCGATTGTTGGAAGAAATCTCCTTTTGTTTTTTCCTACTTTACAAGCCTAATCCTGTAAGGAAGGCAGGAAGGAAACATTCTAGTGTTATTTCTAGCCTAATCTTTATTGACCTGCTTACAGAACTGCCTCTCCGTTTAACCCTTATTACATTGTAACAGTTAAGGCCAAGCATCCAGCGACATGAGTGACCTTGAGTTGGCCAAGCCTACCCAGTCACATGACCACCGAGCCCCACCTACCCAGATAGTCATTAGGGCAGAGAACCGGTTGTTAAATTATTTGAATCCCACCACTGCCTTGCACATCTGTGCTAGTCGTTCCCAACTTTAGGAGGCAGTGCTCATCTCTGTTTGAAAGCCAAAGAGCCAGCGCTGTCCAAATATGTCTCCATGGTCATATGACTGGCATGACTAAACGCCGAAGGCGCATAGAATACTGTTATCTTCTCTCCAAGATGGTCCCTATTTTTCTACTTGCAATTTTTTACATGCTTTTGAACTGCTAGATTGGCAGAAGTCAAAACCCCTATAAATGCACACAAGACCTAGGCCTATCATAGTGGGTAGAAATAAAATATAAGGATTCTTATAAATAATCCAGTTTTCTCTATGTATGGGAAGTATGTTGTATGAAGTGGTGCAGTGGCCTAGTGGTGAAGATCTCACCTCACAATCGGGAGGCTGTGAGTTCAGTCCTAGATAGAGGAAAGTATTTCTCTCTCTGGGGACCATGAGACTATATCTGCTGAACAAAAGTCCACATTGGTGACAGGAAGGGCATCTGGCCAGTAAAAACTCTGCTAGTTCCATTCAGTTGCCCAGACTCCACCCTGCAAGGGATTATGGAGTCGTTAAACAATGATAATAATGATAATAATGATGGAAAGTATGCCATATCTTCAGCCTCTTCCAAAATATTAAATCATAAATCAACAAGGCCTTAACTTTTAACAGTATTTAATAACATTTAAATTTCAAAATGGTACTCCTAAAGCAAAACAAAGCTTATTTAAATTAACACTGACAGCACAAATAATCAAGTGATAAAAAAGCATAGTAAAAGGACATAGTATATGGTCAAAAGAATGTATGATAATCCTTCTGTTTATCAGTGTTTCTTTACTTCTCCCAAAATTTTATAGCTTCAGTTTCTTATTTTTTTTCTTCTGGGTCAAAACTCATTTTCACACCATTCAAAAGAGACAATGAAATAAATTAAAGGCGGAAACAAACAAACAAGACCAGAAAACTCCTCTAAGCAACAAACACTTAGATAAACAGGGATTAACCCCAGACAAACAATCAAGCAGAAAATAATATCCTGATCAAGGAAATATTAAGGAGAAAGTCCCCAGCTCTTCCAATGCTGGCAGGCAAGGAATAGGGAATCCCACACTCATTCCAGCTTTGGTCACCACAATGTAAAAAAAGATGTTGAGACTCTAGAAAGAAGGGCAAAAAAAAAATGATTAGGGAACTGGAGGCTAAAACATATATAAATGGTTGCTGGAATTGTGTATGTCTATTTTGATGAAAAGAAGGATTAGGGGAGACATGATAGCAGTGTTCCAATATCTCAGGGGTTGCCACAAAGAAGAGGGAGTCAAGCTATTCTCCAAAGCACCCGAGGGTAGGACAAGAAGCAATGGGTGGAAACTAACCAAGGAGAGAAGCAACTTAGAACTAAGTTGACAGTTAGAACAATTAATCAATGGAACAACCTGCCTCCAGAAGTTGAGAATTCTCCAACACTGGAAATTTTTAAAAATATGTTTGATAACTGTTCTGACCCCCCCCCTTCTTTGCTGGTTCACAGACGACAGTCAGACAGACTTAAAAGGAAATAACTTTATCAGTCCTGGCTCACGCTGGCTGCGAGCCCAAAATAAACATAAATAAAGTCTCTGGCAAAAAGGTTACGCAGCAGAATGCAAAAACAAAGAGCTCTTACAGCAAAACCAGGTTTACAGAAAGAAAGCAAATCACTTCTCCAAGTGTCTCTTTGAATCAGGGTTACAGAAAACAAATCACTTATCCAAGTGCCTCTCACAAACAAACCACGACCGATGAACGATGAACCACGAACGAA